>NW_021163086.1:1045000-1147907 GCF_004324835.1 Dendronephthya gigantea
ATATATATATTATATATACAGTCGTTATCAAAAAGGTTGTCCCGATCAATACATATAGAAATATATAAATATCAATCACGTGACCACTAAACATGGCTTATTTTGATCATTTATCACTTGTTTCTTTATTATTACAATATTGTTCACCTTACTATGACATTTCAGAAATTTTCACGACAGATTTTCAACGATATCTCATAAAATTAACGTATGTAGTAAAATCACGTGACCGATATTTATATATATATATAGCTTCAATCCGCTAATTTCAATTATTCATTCTTGCTTCCTTTATAACGGTTCGTGTTGTAACCTCTCGTCCACGGTCCATTTCCTTTAGTCCATAACTCCTCTATGCCTTTAGCCAACTCTGTGCCGACTATGCTTTGGAATCAGCTCCCAAGCCAAGCAAAATCAGCCGAGTCGCTTCATTTGTTTAAATCAATTGTTCTTGGACACTGAAACGCATCCTATACTTATTCATATAACTGTGCATGTGTATATTGTCCTGTTTTGTAGTCATATTAACTGTTTTTTTGAAATTTAAACACGCCCCTCATGGAAACCAGCCTAGAGTTGATGGGGCTAGCGTGTTTCTTGGTTTTAAATAAAGTTTACCTATCTACCTACCATTTTTGTAGTGTAAGGTAAGAGCTAAAATATATTTTCTTTAGAAACTCCAGGGATAATATGCTTGGTGAAAAATTGATCAAAAAAGTTTGAAAAAGGACTGAAAAAGTATGTAATCGAACAGCAACTCTGCTTGAGAGTGAAGATACATGATTATTATTGTTTTCAGTGAATATTTGTAAAATAATCAAATGGTGCTAATTATTAAAAAAACTGATATCCTCTGCGAGTTAAAGGGCTATCTTTAAAATGGGGAACGGGGGAACCGGTAACATGGAAAATAACTATTTTTTACACTCAAGCGTACACAAATAGTACAGTCAATATTTAAATGTTTTTTCGATCTTTTACTATTAACTTGACACTGAACTAGTGTCTGAAATGCACTGTATGCATTGAACAGAATACAACGATAATCATACAGTATATGCACTAGACTAGTACTCTATCTAAACTATGCATAAATACTTGATATACAAGCACTGTATTGCACTTATGCATGTCTTGTTTCTATTTAACCGTTAGCATCTTGAACATGTCAAAGTGGCCTGATGTGATAGTATATTTGCAGTCGACATTGACGATTTGAATACAGAATATAAAGAAAAAATTACAACCAAATTACAATCATCGATGAAAATGACTTGTTTACGACAATTACGCGATTAAATGGAAAACAGGCTAAGTATGAAACAAAACTGAACATTAAAATGGTGCACTAAACAAGTGCCAGAACACGTTATACAGTAAACAACTATAACTACGAAATGGCTCTATAGGGCCGGAGACTATGCTATATTAGACTCGCCGATAAAACAAAAGCTGAAGAGATGAATATTTTAAGTTTTGTCGCTATAGCCTATATTGTCGCTATATTGGTTTTTTAGGTTTTATAGATTTCGAAAGGTAAGAAAGCAAAATTAGCCATTCTCATGACACTTGGCATTTTTTTTCTTTTTATTACAGTAAAAAGCGGAAATTTTCTTAGTTCGCCAGTAAAAGCATCTTAAAGCTGCCTAGTTGTTCAATGAAACATAGCCGGAAAATACGCGATGAAACGATTAAACAAATGTGCATTCAGTTTGTCCAATGTTCACGTGAAGAATCTCACTATAGGTCGGATCAGTTTTATCAATGAAAGCAAATAAACACACGAAATTTCAGAGTGTGCATGTACCGAAAAAAATTATTACATTGCCACACAAAAATGACGTTCCCCCGTTCCCCGCCCCCGTCCCCCGTTCCCCTGTTCCCCTGTTCCCCGTTCCCTATTTTAAAGATAGCCCGAGTTAAAGCTATATAACTCCGAAAACTCGAAATGTTTTGTAGTGTATTTTGTCAATATTTTAAAATTAAAACGCGAATTTAGAAGTATTCTTTGAAATTCGTCCTATCCAGCTAATCTGAGATCATGACGTCATAAGGCGTCTCAACAAAATCGAGTTATCTTGCGCCTGTTGTTATATGTCCCTATTTTCCTAACTAATAGTGTGAAGGGCGAAAAGTTTTAAATTCTAATTTACAGTTGGGAAAAAATGTGTTTTCGCAAAAATATAATAAAATTACTTACTATTTTCGAGTTTCGAAGACATGCAATGAATGAAATGATAATTCAGTTTTGTCGAAAATCTGGCTTCTGATTGGTTGATTTTTACACCCAGATCAGCTGGATATTGTTATTCTACAAATATGCAAACTCTCTGCCTGCTAGTTGACACACAATAAAAAAGCAGCTCCGACAACGTTTCACTTTGGCAAACACATTAACACAATTTGACAATTCGGGTCAAACATGGCAGTCGACAAGGCAAATCAGATCGCACAAACATAAATTTTTCACCTTTCGAACAGCGTTTTTTCTATACTTTTGCTATTATTGAAATTTGGCCGAAGGAGCTTACCAGAAGAGAATGGGTGGTCGCGTGGCGCGTGGAAATGACGTAAGAATGACGTGTATTTGGCAAAACCTCGGGAACACAATCGTGAATCGTTTCAACTTTCAAGTTTCACTTTCAAAAATCGGAAGAGTCAAGCTCTGTCCATATCTCCTCTGTGCCTTTAGCCATAAAAGTGAAAATAAATATAATGGAAGAAATAAAATTCCATGTCCTTGGAGATGGAAATAAGAAAAATTCTATACAATGTTCCGGGCGAGAAGATCAAACGCTGAAAGAGGCTATCGAAGAACAGGAAGGTTCTATTTTATCCAGCCCAATACATTGGTATGTTTTCAAGGCTTCTGTTAAAGCATTTAAATCTGGAGAGCCAGTAGAGGTTTGTGATTTATATATCAATATTTTGTAGGTTAGTTAATCTAAAAATTGCGACAAGTAAGATTGTTTAATCTGAAAATTGTGACAAATAGATATTTACATTTTTGGTCAAGCTTCAGTCGGTGATGGCTATATTAAATGTTTGTTATAAAGTACATATACTTTGAATATATTTTCTTCCTCACCGGCTAACAAACAATACATCGCCGCCTGTCGGTGACATGCTACATTACTTGGCAGTTGGCCCTCTCTCCCCACAAAAAATGTGGACTAGGACAAAGATGTATACATGTACGTATCATGGCTGTAATGTGTCACCCCAATCTCGCCTCCAGAGTATATATAAGCCAGTTTCCAGATCCGTATGAGGCATAACGGCCGTTTAACCCACCATTGGGCTTGCTTACTCTTGAAGTTTTTGTATTTCCATGTTTGCCTGTGCCAACAGCCTAGAAATCTTTATTATTATTATTATTATTGTTGACAGCTATGTTCCAATATAACCAGGGAGCAGTGTGGCAGCGTCTTCAAACCACTTTGCATCAAATGTGGTATGACAACTGCCTAAAATATACAAATAATAATATATAATTCATAATTAGTATATAGTTCATACTAACTCTCCTGAGGAAGGCCCTCAGGTCAAAAGGTGGAGAAGTGAAAGCTTAATACCACGCATTTACAATATTTTCTTTCTAAAAAGATATAACTACTAAAACTTTCTGCGCCCTGAAACTTTCTTTTCCTGCCGGAATTATGGCGTTTGCCACCATGCTTTGCCCCCTGAGTAGCCGCCATCTTGCGTTTGATAAGCTTGAAAAAACAGCCTGTTATTTCAAGTTTCATATATGCGCAGAAAAGATGCACACACAGTGACACTGCTCCTTTAAGATATCTAAATTTACAATAAAATTAGGCTAAAATTAGAAATCAAGCTAAAAAGCTTCAAAACTTTAGGGTCTTGTTAAACTACGATTTTAGCACTTTATGGCATACACTATATATGACTATTCTAGTTTCTCTTTGTCTTGTATCTCCAACACATTCTGGGAGTAGGTTGTGTAAATGATGGTCTGACATAGACATGTTTGCGATATAATTGACCCAATTGTTCTCATGTCTCAATTTTTGCATCTTAATATTGTTTAAAGCTACAGAATAATCAACACCCAGTACTATTATTCTGAATGCTTTTTTCTGTATTCTTTCAATGTTACCACTTTGCGCATTGGTTAAACCTCGATGCCACAATGCGTCTCCATATTCAAGAGTTGATCTAATTTACAGTAAAATTGTGGAAGCTCAGGAGGAACATCCTTAAAACTTGTCCATCCACAAAGTACTGTAACTCTAATCTCTGGCCTTCTTTGTCTTCTGTTGTAGTGTTGTTGTAAGTAATCTGTCAACATTTCAATCCTAGCTGTAGTGTTGTATATCAATCCAATTTATTAGCTGACCTAGCTTATATACACATGATTAGTATAATTAGCATAAATACATATATTACATACTACATTCCTCCTCTTCTCTAGAATTACTATAAGTCCTACCTATATTTTAATATATATTAATATATTTTAATATATATTATACGATTAAAATTGTTTCTCTCTGCCTGATGAAGTTATGGAGAAAGTAGCTACTGACTTCTATGGCCCACTCCCATCCGGAGAATATCTGTTGTTAGTTGTGTGCAAATATTCAAGATATCCATTCATTGAAGTTGTGACATCTACATCAGCAAAGGCTGTCATTCCGAAATTTGAGAGAATTTTCTCAGAATTCGGATACCCAACGGAAGTTACTGCCGATAATGGACCTCCGTTTAGATAACAAGAATTCAAAGAATATGCGGCAGAAAGTGGTTTTACGGTACGAAATATTACGCCCGCAGAGCCCAAAGCAAATGGACAAGCTGAGAGATTCATGAAGAATATAGCGAAAAAATCCCTACGCAACTATCGGGCAACACCCCATCAAACAACAGGCAAATCCCCTGCAGACTTAATGTTTCCCAATCGAAACTTCAAGACGAAAGTTCCTACAATGAAGTTAGTTACACCCTACAATCATGACAAAGAGGTACAACAGCAAGATCAAAGAAAGAAGCAAATGATGAAGGCGTACGCTGATAGCAAACGATACGTAAAAGAACATGAAGTGAAAGTTGGAGATGCCGTATTGGTTCCGCAGAAAAAAAGAAACAAGCTTACCGCCCCATTTCGAAGTGAGAAGTACTGTATATAGTAATTAAAGTTAATGGTTCAATGATAACAGCTCGGAGCCAATGGTGTCATGTTGTTACGAGAGATGCATCAAAGATGAAGAAACTTCGGGAATATCGAGATCTCGAATTTGAGATAGGTGACGATGAATTAGTTCAATCGGACGAAGAAGTTTAAGAAGAAAGCAAAGAGAAATCAGATGAGGCACCGCAGACGGGAATGCAAAGGCAGCCATTAAGACGATCCAGTAGAGTGAGAAAGGCAACCATGAATAATAAATATAGAGACTATGTGTGAAAGATAAGCGGACACGACAATTAATAAGTTACTTATTAATTCGAACATTACAACAATTTGAATTATAGTATAATTTGAATGTATAGTACTGTATTTTGTTTCTGGTTTAAACTTCGAAAAAAAAAAGAGAGAAACGATTAATATAGGTAGGACTTATAGTAATTCTAAAGAAGAGGAGGAATGTAGTATGTAATATATGTATTTATGCTAGAAGTCAGTAGCTACTTTCTCCATAACTTCATCAGGCAGTGGTGTCATCTTCAGTGGTAGTCTTGAGGTCTGAGGCGTCACAACTTGGCTTGCCATGCATCCACGAACAGTCCTTTCAGTTAGGGCATCCATCCCTGGGAACCACACTCTGCTTCTTAAGTAACCCTTGGTCTTTGTTGTACCCTGATGACCTTCATGCGCTGCATCAACAACTCTTTTTTGTAAGCTTCTAGGTATAACCAATCTTTCACCTCTCAATAACAATCCGTCTATAACGGAGAGCTCAGGAAAAACTATAGCATATGGTTGCAATTCCTGGTCACTGAGTTTCTTTGCTGTTACCACTAGGTTAGACAACCACGTAGTTGGTTCCCCTTCAGGAATTCTTTCAATTTTGGGTCCTGTTTCTGTTATTTGCTTATCTTCCCACTTGTCAAATTCCTTTATCAGCTTGTCTTCTAGATGAATTGGTGGTGGTTGCGCCACTGGTTTTACCGATAAATATATTGATTGACATACTTTATCTTTCCGTTCTTGTCTTTCAGAGTCCCGACTCCTTGGAATCGATCTTCAAACTTTGCAATAACGTCCTGAAGTTTAACGCTCGCACCTCCTGTTTGCCCTTTGGACTTCAAACTTGATCTCTCTATTTGCGCTTTATTGTCTGAGCTTGGCCCTTCCATAACTTTACATACTGATCCTCTGTTTATGTTAAATGTTATATATAATTCCTAACTTCTCAGCTACCGCTTTACTCAGTAGAGAACTTTTCCTTTGCCGCTCTGGAGTATCAACTACTGTACGTAAATTGTTTCTTGTACTTGCTTATCTTGATATTCTATCATTGCTTTAATTAAATTTCCTGATTACTTTTAGTGTATCATTGGAACCATATGGCGTTAACTTTACATCAGTACACTTAAGAGGATTTTCTTTGTCCATACTGAACTTAAAGTATTCTTGTTTAGTCATGATCATACTACTGGAACCAGTGTCAATAACAAAGTTAATTAATTGCCCATTAACTTGAACATTTACTCTTTCATGCAAGCCACCCCGTAGTTCATAGACATGACCAACTACCCCTTCACTGTCTGAAATCTGACTCACAAGCTTTCCATGTTGCCCTAACTGATTTAGTTTTTGTATCTTGGTTTTGACAACATCGACCGAAATGAATTTTCTTTAGACACTTGCGGCATTCTTTGCCAAAAGCAGGGCAACTTGCTAGTCCCTTGGGGTGAGGAATTTGCACTTCTTACCCACAGAATTTGCATTTCTTACATGTACTTGAATCAAACATTGCTTTCTGATTTTTTTCAAGCTCATACCGTGAGCTATATTTTCCATAACGGCCCTTAATGGCAAAAGTCGGCTCAGCTTTTGTCACTATTTCACGACCCGCCGTGTCCGTATTACCAATCATTTCTCTGTCATGTTGTTTCATGCTTTCTCTGCTACGGTCTCTAGCTAAAATATCGTCAAGGTTGGGTACCCCACTTCGAGATAAACAATATTCACGAATGCCTGGGACTCAGGAACCACAGGTAGTTTAAAGGCTATTATCTTCAAAATTGTTGCACTAAATCAAAAAACTTTTTTAATATATTAACTAACTTTTTACATTCTTTTCAAATGCATAAAGATTCCACGAGTGATATAGGCACTTTAACCTTTCCATCATTTCCTTCTGGCCAATCTACTAGCTCAAATTTGGCTTCGACATCCTCAAGCCATTCGAGGAATCTAGGCCTACTGGAATCCATTGAAAAGGACTTATCCAATTCGTTCGAAATAACTCTTTCATGTTACGTACCTCGTCGCCAAATGTAGTGTTGTATATCAATCCAATTTATTAGCTGACCTAGCTTATATACACATGATTAGTATAATTAGCATAAATACATATATTACATACTACACTAGCTATTCCATATTCTTTGAATCCAGCTTAATTCTTTCCTCCTACTAACTTAAGCACGTAGGATTAAATATTTCAAATGCGGTGATAATAGGGAGGTTTCCATTGAATTGATCTTTGATATTTTGTTTTAAAGCTTTGATGTACTTTGTTCTGAGATCCTTCAGCTGATATGAAAATGACTAATGACACCCAAATCACATCAAGACGACCGGTTAGCAAATATTTAACGTAAGCAAATATCCAAGGATGACTCGATCTAAACAGAACAAATGATATACAAAGAATATTAAACAAAGCATGCACAGGGTGTACCCTGGGGCGGATTAGCCTACCGGGCGATGCCCCGGTGGGCCCCCACTTTTGTAAAATAAGGGGGCCCTTGCTATGAATGCTTGTTATTGCTTGCAATGTCTCAAAACCTGTTTGCGATCGAGCCTATTGGAAATAATTGAAAAAAAATAAAGTCAAGATCTCGATCGGAATACAGGAAAACCGAAATTATGTCTTGCAAATACGGGACAGAGTTAAACCAGTATTGTATCGTAAGTTGCACTTTTACGCGTGTTACGCAAGCCCAGTGCATACCAAACAATGGCAAACATTCCGAACATTTTGCTGACTGATGTTATAGATAAATATAGACCATCGATGTCAACATATCGGTGACATAATTTACTAAAGGGCTTTAGCTTAGCATATATAAACGCACATTATGTAAATAAGTAAGATATAGTATATAAACCAATTCCGAAACTTAGTGGCTGCGCCTTCATATTGCACGAAAACGAGGCTTATTGTGCAACAACGATTAAAAAAATCCCTATATTTCTATATACTGAAAGTTAAATTTTTGGGTTTTAAAAAATGTGATTTTTTGCAATCTCTTTGATCTCTTATCAATATTTCGCGCTCGATAATATAAATCTAGATGAATTTATCTTAATATCGGTCTTTATAAATTTATCTTTAATATGGTCAAACTTTTGAAGTAACGCTTAGATTGTCTTCCTTCAATGGCGTCATCAGGTGGGCCCTTTTAGGCTAACGCAAGTAGGCCCTTTAATATAGTCAAACTTATGAGATAACGCTAATCCGCCCCTGGGTGTATCAGAAAAAAGTTTACACTTGGAAAATGTCTTCTGGACGTACGCGCACGCATCGTTAGGGAAATATTTTGGTTTGTGTAGGTAGTTTGAGCCCTTGAGACATCCTGTACAGAAAGTTTATAAAAAATTAGCATCTTCTATTTCATACTTAGATGCAAGGTATAAAATTTGATATTAGAGTGATCGTACTGATAGGTAATATATATAAGAATCATAATCTGCAGGGGCCGGTTGTATCAAGCCCGTTTAGCTTAAACGCTGGTTAAGCTCAAAATAGTAGGCAAGACTATCGTTTTATTCAACAACCGAACTAAATGTTTTTAACCTTAATACAAAGATTCTTGTTTACAACTACATATTCACTACATAATATTCAATTGACTCATTCGAGCGAGATGTAGGGGTGTTATTTAGCTTTGACTTATCCACCGTTTAAGCTAAACGGGATTGATACAACCGGCCCCAGGTGCCACGATTTGAAATAATGTGTGTTCAAAACAGTATAGAGCACAGTGAAGAAAATTGAGTTTACAGCGACTCACTTGCGTGACGTCACGGAAATCACTAGTTCCAATATCCTTTTTAGACAACTGTGGTCGATCCAGTGAATCCGCTTCGGTAAACTTCTCACAATAGAGAAGAGAATTTTTCGTTCGATCGAGGAAATTCCGCTTATATTGCATGAGTACACGCCTTTAGTAAAGCCTTTAGAAACGTTTTGTTGTTTTAAACGGACGCTTTGTCTCCTAGCGATATTCTTTTTCACAGCTTGTGTTTTTATATAGACGAAACTCCGATTAACCTCTACTCCGGGTAACGTCTCGTTGTGGAAACGATATTTTATTTGGAAGCGTGTCCATACCGGACTGGAGGGTCTGTAACATCAGATCTCCTTTGATAAAAATACCCGAATTATTTTAATTTTTCGTATATAGCGCAGTCAGTTTGTGGCAAAATCCTTTCGTGTCTGTGTTCACTACTATTTCAAAATCTGAATTGTGTTCATTTCACCAATAGGTTATTGTCAGTCAAGAATTGCCATGTGGTTGGCTGGACCAAGGTACAAGAATACGTACTTATAAGCTATCAGAATCAAAAGCCAATAAGATTTTTAATCGTCAAATGCAAGTTGAAAAGTCAAGAGTCTCAGATCAGATTCTCATTTTTATAAATCTCGATCGTCCACCGAATTCTTCTAAGATAACCCACATTCCATACGGAGAATATAAAGTGAAATACATTTGTGTGTTGGCTAAAAAAGATGATACCTTACTGAACGCTTTAAAAAATGACGGCCGTTTCAAAGAACCAGAAAAATGGACGCTTCATTCAACTAATACTGCGTCGGATGTTCCCCTAAGTTCAAAAGCAAAACATTGTGAGAACTACATTTTTGATGTTAAGTATAATGCCAGAAAAAAAAATTGTGGTGAAAGCCGTTCCGAATCAAAAACGTGCCCTCGTTCTAACATACAAATCAAGGCCGAGAAATTTGAAGAAGACGAGTTTATGGGGTATAGTGGTGACGAATATAGTGGTGACGAGTATAGTGGTGACGAGTCAAATGGCGGCAAGAGTGAAGACGCGAAATTTTATCAAGAAATTTTACAATTTGCAAAAGAGTATGCTTATACATGGCTTGAAAGAGAAAAACGTGGAAATCTGGCTGCTTTAATCGAAGAAAGCTTTTCCAAGCCAATTGACCAAACCAAGTCCGTTTGGCTAATGGAACGCCTCGTTTCAGCAAGCAAATCAGTTGGTCATATTTATACTGAAGGATGCCCTGGGGGGACGTGTTTTCTGATCAGAGAGGATGTGATATTAACGAATTATCACGTTTATGATCAGATTAAAAATTTCATTGCAAAACATAGAGACCCGTCCAAAGTGATTGTATCGTTTAACTATTTGTTCCCAAATCAAAGAGATGGATTGGAAGAGGTTGAAGTGGATATAGACCGTGTTTATGCCGAAAACAAAGAGAAAAGCCTGGATTACATTTTTCTCGGATTGAAGAATGCATCTGATCAGTCAACCTGCTCTCGGCGATGACATATCTGTAGATAATCCCGAAGGCTTTACCGGTCTTACTGTAACTGTCATTGGCCATCCCAACGAGTCAGAGAAAAAAATGGATACTGACTGCCGAATCATATCCCAGTGGCGTGATGAATTAATCGGCAGAGTTGCGACATTAAAACCTAATGAACTCCCTCCACTCCTCACATGCAAACCGGAAATTTCAAGTGATACCTACGAGCATAAGATTGCCTATGATTCAAGTTTCTTTCATGGTGCTAGTGGATCGCCTGTGTTTGATGATAAAGGAAAGGTGATCGCTATGCACACATGCGGCTGGATCGAGAAAGGAGCAAAAGAAGACGTATTCGTTATGGAATTTGCTGTTCATATGGCAGCAATATATAATGATTGTGTCAGAAATAGCGATGCTGCCAAGGACCTGTTTTCTAGCATTAAGATGGAAATTGGCTCGGACTGACCATGCAATTATAAATAGCTAGAGGCAAACATTCGAACCCATTTTGCGAGTAACAAAAACAAAGAAGGAAAAACTGTTTGTAACTTAGAACGGTTCAGAACTTGATTTTTATTCAGCAGATATTCATTTTGTTTTTGTATAGACAATTTGGCAAAATTTTATTATATGCTGTTCCTATATTCGAACACTTCATTAAACAAAATCGTAAAACCTAAAACTGTATATCGAGACCGGCTATTTTGTTGATAGGAATGCTTACATCTTAAATTTAATTTAATTAAAAGCCCTTTTTCATGAACAAAGAGCTGTTTTTTTTGTCAGTTTTACACCTAATCTTTTATTCACTTGTTTTGAATCTCTGGGAAAAGCCCTTTCAAAAAGTGTTTTAATTTCTTTATCACTCCTAAGCAAAACTGTCCGCCATTTTCTTTTGCTATTCGCCGTATATGAGCTGATAAATGATGGCTATCTTGACCAATCAGATTGCAAAATAGCTCAAATACAGTAAGAAGCTACATCAGTTATAATTGACATATTGATATGCTACACGCTTCATGTATCGAGTTTTCATTTTCGAAAATATCACGCAAAATATTACCACCATTCATAGTCCATATGCTCGTTATATTCTCCTGAACACCGTAGAATATACACCATATTTATGAAGTTTCAACCCGAAAATCTAATCCTTTGCATTTCTGCATTTTGCATTTCTGTATCGCTATCAAAGAAAAAAGGTTTTTAGGTTTTGTTTTGTTTTTGTTTTTTTTTTATTATGTGTGTTTTGGCGCGAAATGTGCTATATTTGAAAACTTAAATGCTCATTTGTACCCAGGACTTGACTGAGTACGACGCTCATTGAAGAGCGTATGTGACTGTATTTATCTACGTCAAACAGCCTCGTTCCCAGGCTCTTTAAATGAAATAAATATAAGAACATTACAGGCTTTTACATAGATCAGTACCCTTGCTGTCATTCACCATATATATAAACCTTTTGAATTGCAGAACTGGATAGCATGTGGTAGCATTATGCTGATAGTATCATAGTATGGGGTGTTTCATTACCGACAACGACATTCAATTTTGAAGAGGAGGTACTTCAAAATTGAAACATGCTAAAATATCTGTATGCTTGTCATTGCTTGTCGCCTTAGCTGGCCAATATGTATCGCGTAAAATATCTCGTGCTGTTAAAAGCACCGAAAGTAATAATGAAGTTGATTTAACAATTATAACAATCGCCCAGCAGTAAATAAGCAGCAGTAATCAAACCAATGAATTACAAAAATCATCGCAAATTTTCCTTCGTTAAAACAACAAAACAAAGCTCGCTACCTCGCATTTGGTGTATAATTTGTGACTTGCATGTAAATTAGCTACAACTGTAATTCTTGATATATTTCGAATCTTGTTTAGGGTTCACCCTGGGTTCACGCGCACCGCACGGCAAGCGCTTTTCCGCGTGTTACCATTTTTTCCACGTTTCACCCGTTTTTCCGCGTTTTTAGTGGTGTTATTATTTATGATCTCTATGTGTGAAATGGCTAGTTTAGGGCTTAAAATATCTATACAAAAGTTTGTTAATTCAGACGATTCGTCTTTACCGTGTGCAATTGTAAGCTTCAACTCTTATAGCAATCTACTTTAGAGGACAAAAAATAAAAAGGGCATTAAATTTTGCGAAATATTTCCGAATAGCGTTAATTTTTTAAAAAAATTTTGGTATTATAAAAACTGCGTTATTTGTTGATATACGAGCTGTACATGTTGTTGATCATTATTTATTAAGACATTTATGATTTAGTAATTCTAAGTTTTCACTGGGTATTTACATTCGCGCGGGTAAAATTTCACGGGGGTTTTAATTTCCAAACCACTATCCGTCCCGATAGCGCTTCCAGCTTACGTACAACCAACATATCGTATTAGATTTATAAGCCCCGTTAATTTGGCCATTTACACTACGCACGATTTGGGTTTCATATACAGATAAAATTGGTTTGTATACTTCATATAATACTCGCCTCGATTATATGTCGTCTCGTATTAATTCGCACAGTCAGTTTAGGTTTGGTACAGATGAAATTTGGACCATCAATTCAGGTAGACTATAAATTTCAATTTTATAGGATAAACGGATAAAATTGATACGGTTGAAATTTAACTATTTGGTATGCAGTTTCAGATTTTCATTAAAATTTCATCCGTACAATTTTTTCGGTACTGTACCAAAATTTGTGCGTAATGGGGCTTTACACAATTCTTGCAAGCATGCAAAGGTGAGTGCAAACTGCAAAGTCATGAGTTTGGGTTTTGAGTAGGGGTAGTAAGTCGAGGGTCGAGAGTGAGGTCGAGGGTAAAGTCGAGGGTAAAGTCGAGGGTCGATTTTTATCGCATTTTACAATCGGCAAAGTCGAGGGTGAAGTCGAGGGTCAATTTTTATCGCATTTTGCAATCGGCAATGTCGAGGGTATATTTTCCGCCCTGTTGTCCGAAACTATTATAAGTGAATTGACAGTTGCATGTGAATAACGCATGCAGGCAGCTCACCGCTTCTGCAAACAGTTGCATGTTACACTGGAAAGAGTAAAATAGCCATAGGAAGAATATGGTATATTTGTTATTTTCGCATTGCTATTTACGCGTTACGGCTTGTGATGCTTGTTTTTCAAACTGAAATGCAGGCATAGTACAATATGTACAATACAACATAATTTTTTTATAACAATATTCTTGTACGTTTGCATAGTGATATAAAATTAGCTTGTAGATATACCACGTAAATATTTTATACTGCAAAGATAATTAAAACTTAAAGCTTAAAAAGCTTAAAAGCAAAGCTTAAAACTCTCTCTTAATACGTCTAGAAGAACATACGACGAACTGCGAGAAGGTAAACTGGATAAGTCTGCTGTAGCTCGCCATGCTTTGCAATTTACTTATTAGTAATGAATCTATTTAATAACGAACTTTTGTAAAAGAAGTTTTGGTCGAGGGTCGAAATACGTCGTTAGTCAAAATCTAGTCATAATCTTGAAAACCTAGAAACTTGATACAATTTGAATGTCACACTGATTGAGGATTTCCCTTTGCCCTGCATCTAGTGCCGTTAGAAATTGTGGCAACGCCGCTAAAAACTGGATTTTTCCTTACTATATGTAATGAAGACAAATGATAATACGTGTTACTATAGTCCTGACAATAATTTAACTGCCCCGTTTGCTCGCATTTTCGAATGACTCTCCGGTCAACATGCTTTACCACAACATTGAAAGGCGAATTTCTGTATTTGACGGTGAAGTCACTCCCACAACCTTAGTGTCTGATTAGCACAGTGAGTCTATTTACATCTTCAGATCGATGCTTTAACGAGTCAAATTTATGTTATACAACCATACCTTGGTTAATGACAATGCCATTCGAAGGGCGACTTCTTCGTCCTCGTGCTGAAATGCTCTTAGCCAGTTTGGATGCCGGCTACTATTTGAATTTTCTGTCTTAATCTCGTTTTTACTACAACGCCCGGACACAATTTCGCTATACAATTTCTTCGGCATATTTATCTTTAGTCCAACAAAGATTCGAGTAGAAATATTCGCTAGCGGATAGAAAGCTGTATTTACCAAGCCAAGAGTTCAGTAAAGTGAAAACCGACACCACATGGCACATCGTCTCACCACTATGTCGGCAATTCGAGGTGACAACTCGGATATTATTAAGACACAGGAATCAAAAAACAAAAAAGTGAGACCGCAAGATGGGAAGATGTTCATGCAAGAGAATTAATTAATAAGTTTAACCCGTTTTGGAAGTCTGACTTGTAAAATATAATGCCCAAAGATTCATAAATTGCAACTGCAATCTGTATGTATACTTATACATATAATTTGTATAGCTTGCGCTGTATCGCATATTGCGTAGAAGAAAATATTAGCAATAATAATATTAATAATATAATATTAATATTATTAACAATACAATATTAGTATAGGCAAATTGTGAATTTCTACAATTGACCCTCGACTTCACCCTCGACATTGCCGATTGTAAAATGCGATAAAAATCGACCCTCGACTTTACCCTCGACCTCACTCTCGACCCTCGACTTACTACCCTCGACCCTCGACCCTCGACCAAAACCCAAACTCCGAAGTCATGACATCCCTGCTGTGTCACTGAATGATATAGGGGTGAGAATTATTACTATTCATAGTGGAAAATTATATAACCTCTTAAGCTGAATTTTATTTTTAGCAAAACGATTGTAAAACTCATACACATGCAGTCACAGAACAGGTTATACAAGAATATATTGCTGTTAAAATATCCAACAGCTAGAGATTTAGTTTATTTAATGCTTAATTTTTTATCATGTTTCATCACATTTCGCCTCGCTAAGTAATAAACCCTTACTGGCTTCATGAGCCTTCATCCGCCCACACAATAAATGCGTCTTTCTCATTGCGTTGTAATGTAAGTGTGTGAATGTGACTATACATTTTATAAAGTGTTGTATTTCAATTAACATGTCTGAAGATGTCAGTTGAAAATTTACAATTTCAATTTGCTTTTTCCTCTACTCTTTATTTGCCTTTATGCCTGGTTTATACGTTCAAAGTTATAAGCCTAGTTAATCATATGTCACCGCCAGTCGGTAATATATGTCGTTAGTGGCAGGTGCAAAGGAAATTTCTTCAAAATAACAAAGCACTTCACTCGTCATCAGTGACCTACAATGACCATCGCAGATCGGTGGCATGCACATGGAAACTGGGCCTTATACTGTTGCTCTATCACTAAGAAGGAATACTTTTAACATATAACTGCACATGATACATGGTCGGGAAGTTCAATTGAATCAATTATCAAACCAGATTCTATTTTAACTATTTTAAATTTTAGACACCTCAAGAAATTCACATTAAATTGTTAGGAAACCTAAATTTGTCATCAATTTTGCTACGTTACTTTTTAGTTTTACTGCCGATTTCAACGTTTCCTTTCGTTCATACGAGTATAACTTAAAGCAACCTTTAAAGAACGCACTTCGCCGGCACCACGCGATGAAATGGTATTTTTCTGGTGAATTCCAGCGCGGAGGAGGGGGTGCCGGAAAAATTCATCAGACTAACGACGTCTCTTTTTTCCTGAACGCCTCCGCGTCAGGGCTCCCCGTCGGGAAAAAATCTCATCGAAACTCGTGTGATTGCAACAATTTTGGAAATTTAATGTGCCATATGATATCCACCAGCAATTGACTTGGCGATCCTGTAGAGCACAAAATGGAATATTTCCCTACGAATAGGCAACTTGCATGTTAGCGAAGCATCATGGGAAAAGTGGTAACCTTCACTTGCGCGCGAAATGGCCGTCGAGGAGCGAGCATTTGGCGTGTGAGAAATATCGCTTATTTTTAACACTTTTTTCATAGCGTTTGAAAGTTTTAAAACTAGGGATATCTTTGCGATGCTATAAAGTTTGTTTTGGCATAAGTACAGCGAAATCGAACCAAAATTGGATAAGAAAACTACTGTAGAAGTACCGCGGAAGGGACGATGTGGTCATAAATACATTCCGAGAGGAAGATTCTTCCGAACATTTCAAGGTGAGTACGCTTAGTGAACATCGGATCACTCGTCATTTTGACCTACAAATATGTGCGTTTTGTTTCTCGATGTGTATTTTGTATTTTGACAACGATCGAGTGTTTTCTCGGTATTTTTTCGCTTGTTGAAATCCACTAAACTCGTTGCAAAATGTCTGCCGATCGTTCGATCAGCATGGCGCTCAAACACGATGTTTTTAAAGGACCTTGAAACGTTTTGGCGCGAACTAAAAGCAGTTCAAACCGGTTTTTTCTGCCCTGACTCCGTTAAATCGTAAAAACGCCAAAGATAAAACATTTTGCCTCTGTTGTCGTCGATTTTTTTGCTTCCTTTGTTGTGGTCGGTTTATTTCCTGTTAAAATAAACAAGTAGGTTTTTATTTAAACAATAGGCTGTAAATAGTTAATATAAAGCACTTTTAAACGAGGTTTTAAATTTGCATAGTTAGTAGAATATAATATAGTCAATTTTTAAAATTTAGTTGTATTAATTTTAGGTTTTTAATAATCCTCAGGCAGGCCCTGAGGATTAAATTTGTATATAGTAAAATAATAATTCTAAGTATAAATTTAAATAATATAAATTTTTATGGATATTGAGCCGAGTACTTCATTGGGGGCAGATAAATGTGACACAGAAGCTACATGTCCAGAAAGAAAATATAAAGGAGGTGGAACAACTTGTTGTATTCCAACATGTGGCAGCAACACTAAAAGAAATCCTGAACTCTCATTTTACCACATTCCAACTGATAAGAAGGTGAGAAAAATGTGGCTGCATTGGATTGGTCGAGCTGATTTTAAACCAAACAACCACCATAGAGTTTGTTCAAAGCATTTTGTCGGTGGCAAGAAGACATGTCTTCACAATGTTCCAACGATTGTGCAAAAACTATTAATGCCTACTCAACCAAAACCCAGAACAACTTCTAAATGCAGAAATAGAATAATTGAAGAGAGTAATGAGATAGAGGATAAGCCAACAACTAATGAGGAGAAAATTTCAGATCTTGAACAACTGGTTGAAGACCTTCAGCAGAAATCCCAAAAACAACAACAAGAGATATCCATTCTAAAGGGAAAAGTGGAACAGTGCAGTTTCTCTATAAACTATATTAAAAATAATGATAGCAATATTGAGTTTTATACAGGCTTTTCCAATTATGATACATTTAAGGCATTTTATGACTATCTTAGCCCTGCATGTGAAAGGTTACAATATATTGGATCTTGGAATACTACAAAGCCACCAGAAAACCGAGAAAAATGTGGACCAAGCAGGACATTGTCACCAGAGGAAGAGTTATTCTTGTGCCTTGTGAGATTTAGATTGGGTTTGCTCGAGAAGGACTTGGCGAACAGGTTTAACATATCCCCATCCCAAGTATCAAGAATTTGGGTTACCTGGCTTGATTTTTTATACCGACGTTTACGGTCCATTCCAATTTGGCCTTCTCAAAGTTATGTAAGAGAAACCTCACCACCGAGTTTCAGGGAGAGTTATCCATACACAAGGGTCATAATTGACTGCACAGAGTTATTTATTGATACACCTTCTCAACCAAGAAGCCAAAGTGCAACCTTTTCAACATACAAACACCACAACACTGGCAAAGGCTTAATTGGCATTGCACCAAGAGGAGACTTGATATTTGTTTCAGAACTCTATGCTGGTAATACGTCTGACAAACAATTGACAAATGATTGTGGAATCTTAAAATTATTAGAATCAGGTGATGAAGTGATGGCAGATAGAGGCTTTGAAATTGAGAATGATCTACCACCAGGTGTGTCCTTGAATATTCCACCTTTTCTTGGTGAGCAAGTACAGCTTTCAAAACAAGATGAGATTAAAACAAGGAGAATTGCTAAGCACAGAATACATGTTGAAAGGGCTATTCAAAGAATTAAAAGCTTTCGCATTCTCCAACATCACTTGCCAATTTCTATGGCTTCAGACTTGAACAAAATCTGGGTCATATGTTCATATTTAACTCTGTTTTTCAGGCCATTAATTCAACTGCATGAAGAATGAATTCTATGTTATATGACAGTCTCTAGACTGTTCAGTGTTTTTTCTAATTATTCAACTTAATTAAGTATATACAGATACTATTGTGTCTACTAGTTAAAGTATGTTCAGTGAACATATTGCAATTACACAGTAACAGTATCTGGCAACAGATAATTAAAATAAAAAGTTGTTAGTTCAGGTAAAGTATGGTTTTCCCATTGAACTCTACTAAAATAAATTCTTTCGACATGAAGATCACTCACAGTATACACAACAAAGTCTACAAAAAACAACTGGCAAATAGCCATAATGCCTTGCACTTGATGATAATAAATATGACTCTTCTTCAGGCATGGCTTTCCATTAACTACCTCCAAACAAAATGATTTGTCACTGCATGCATTGATGATACTCATCCCAGATTTAGATGCAGGGCATTTCACCTCCACAGCCCCATACATGGACTCCTCACTTTCATCCAACACAAGTGCATCCGGACTAGCACCAAGCCATGGCCACATTGGGTTGACCACTAAACCACAGGCAGAGCAAAGAGCCACATGCTTGTTGGTCTCATCTTTATATTCATGGTATTTTAGCAATGCTTTCTTTTCATTCTCAATTCCCCACTGACAACTTGCATTCTTTATTTGACTTGGCTTAGTGATCTTGTTCACAATAGTCTTTGGATAGATTGTTTTTCTCCTCTTAACTACACTACCAAATAATGATGAAGTTAACCGACATTTTCTCTGGTTATACCACTCTTCACATTCATTTTGCTTCCTTGTGTTCTTCTCAATCTCTTGGCACCTCTCATTATCAACAAACAATTTCTCCATAATATATTTTTCACAACCTTTGTCTGGAACATAAGTACAATCTAAATTCTGAGTTAATTTTTGTAGAATACTGGTTCTGATAGATGTTTGGTCCAGTTTGTCACCCACTTCCCCTGCCTTTATTATGCGCTGTCTAGATGGCAATTCATTTGCAGTAAATTCACAAGGTTCACAATTAGTATTGCCTAGGACACCAACCAAATGACAAGTACTTCCTGCATTTTCCAAGCTAGTTTTAAGCCTCTCCAAATCCTCCTTTGAAACCTTCTCTCTTGTTGAACAGTAGTCCTCCCTCTTCCCTTCTGGCACTGGGCGTTTACGTCCTTTTCTGTCCTTATCATACGAATCCTGGGGGAAAATCAGGTCCTCAAAGAGCAGGGCTTCTTGTGTAGTGTTCTTTCTAGGGATATGCCATTTTTGTAACTCCTGAGTGCAAGTTTTATCATCTGGTACATCTGAGAGTCCAAGTTCTATGTAATCAATAAGCTGATACAATGTAGCTGCCACATGTTTGCAACAGCCACCAGCACCAGCAGGGCAACAGCATTTTGCATAGGCAACATCTCCTGAATGTTGATGAAGGTGGACATAAACAAGGTACTGCTTTTTCTTCATTTCTGCATTTACATGGCAACGCACAAGAAAATGGATATCATCTCCTTTCTTTATATTAGGTTTCACCATAAAGTGCCTTATATAACCAGCTTTAAATAGTTTGTAACCACTTTTCTTGTGTTTAAATGCCTCAGCAGGTTTGCCATCAGGTGTTTTTTTTGCTTCTAGTACTAAATGGTCTTCCAAATTTTTGTATGAGAATCCAGGAATAAACTTTAAGCTCTTTGTCCAACCATCTGCCAATGCTGCCAAATCTTTATCTGCCCCCAATGAAGTACTCGGCTCAATATCCATAAAAATTTATATTATTTAAATTTATACTTAGAATTATTATTTTACTATATACAAATTTAATCCTCAGGGCCTGCCTGAGGATTATTAAAAACCTAAAATTAATACAACTAAATTTTAAAAATTGACTATATTATATTCTACTAACTATGCAAATTTAAAACCTCGTTTAAAAGTGCTTTATATTAACTATTTACAGCCTATTGTTTAAATAAAAACCTACTTGTTTATTTTAACAGGAAATAAACCGACCACAACAAAGGAAGCAAAAAAATCGACGACAACAGAGGCAAAATGTTTTATCTTTGGCGTTTTTACGATTTAACGGAGTCAGGGCAGAAAAAACCGGTTTGAACTGCTTTTAGTTCGCGCCAAAACGTTTCAAGGTCCTTTAAAAACATCGTGTTTGAGCGCCATGCTGATCGAACGATCGGCAGACATTTTGCAACGAGTTTAGTGGATTTCAACAAGCGAAAAAATACCGAGAAAACACTCGATCGTTGTCAAAATACAAAATACACATCGAGAAACAAAACGCACATATTTGTAGGTCAAAATGACGAGTGATCCGATGTTCACTAAGCGTACTCACCTTGAAATGTTCGGAAGAATCTTCCTCTCGGAATGTATTTATGACCACATCGTCCCTTCCGCGGTACTTCTACAGTAGTTTTCTTATCCAATTTTGGTTCGATTTCGCTGTACTTATGCCAAAACAAACTTTATAGCATCGCAAAGATATCCCTAGTTTTAAAACTTTCAAACGCTATGAAAAAAGTGTTAAAAATAAGCGATATTTCTCACACGCCAAATGCTCGCTCCTCGACGGCCATTTCGCGCGCAAGTGAAGGTTACCACTTTTCCCATGATGCTTCGCTAACATGCAAGTTGCCTATTAGATTGACCGGAAAACTTTCCCGCAACGAAGCTGGGAAAAGCGATGGCGCGGCGACTGTGCCCCAACCCCAAAATGGAATGCCATCGTCACATATAGTACCTTCGTCAGCTAGTGAAGTTTACAGATTCGACATTTTGGCTTTTGCCATGCGAAAATTGCTTTTGATTATTGTCATACGCCTACAGTTCTACAATATCACTCAGTAATTTTAATAGATATTTTTAATGCTAATAAGTATCACCCATTTTACACTTTGCAAATAGTTTACATGTGCCAACGTCTAAAAGATTCTTTATATACCATTGAATATGTTGTGAAAGACTCCTTTTCATTGCGCGATCTTGCATGGGCAGTCTAACCAGTCTTTGACTGCTTAACGCAATACAACGGTAGTCTCTGAAGACGATGTAGTTACAACGAAAAGTTGAAACAGACATTTAAATTAGGCAAAACCTTTTTTTACATAATCTATTCATGATTTCCGATCGGGATTAATAATACCCTTTACCATTGGGCACTAGTCTCACCAGTTTGCGCGATCATACTATATCTGTATATTGCCGTGTGTTGTTATTGTACTGTTTTTGCGACTTTAAGTATGCATGTGATGTAACAAATGTGGCTTTTATACAACGAGACGTTTAGTATATAAACAATAAAAGTCAACACGATGTTTATCCTCAAATATAGCATTGGCTATGAATTCCATAGCTAAATATTTTTTCCGCCTCAAGGAATATGATGAATGAATCTAATACCAGGAAGCAAGATGGAGACGAGTCTTTTGATCTTACGGAATGGCTTACAAACGAAGTAAAGCTGCCGCAATACCGCGACGTGTTACTCGAAAACGGCTTTGAATTACCTCTAGAGTGTTCAAGCATTGATGAAACGGTGCTGGATAAGCTAGGGGTCGTGAAAATCGGACACCGAAAGCGACTGCTTGTTTCGTGTCAGAAACTTGCAGATAAGTGGGGCCTATCATCACAAGATCTCGCGAAGCCAGAGAAGAACTCAGACGCGTCAAGTAAAGCAGGAGAACAGCGCGCTAATTTTAATGTTGACGTTCAATCTCCTGCCAATTTAGAACTTCCTCCATCATTGCCTCCGAAAAAGGTTAAAAAACCAAGGCCATATCCACCACCGAGAAATATGGCCGAACAGGAAGTAAATAACGACAACGCCATAATAGACGTCGAAGGTAATTCGAATGTATCTGGAGATGGTCACGATGAATTGAGGTTCGGTGTGTCCAAGCCCACAACTGCTGACTCGCAAATTAAGGAGGTAAAGCCTATTGAGAGCACTAGTAATGGTGGGAGTACAGTACATGAAAGAACAAATATTGAAACTCTCCCGCCAATCCTTTCACCTGACAATCTAGAGGCTTATGAACCTATTTGGGAGGCAAGTGAAGGGGAACCCCAGCCTAAAAGCCCACCCATCAGTGAGACACATAAAAGTGACCACATAGATGCATTTGATAATAATGCAAACTTGGATATACCCTCCACTGATAAGGTCAATATTAATAATGAGGAGGAAAGTAGCCAGCATAACCAAATGCTTGAACAGCCAAATTGCAGTGGTGGAGGTTCATCTGGGCCCCCTCCAATCCCACCTCGTTCTGATCTTAGTGATGACATAAGTCAAGAAACAAAAAAATCAGGCTCAGCCATAACTGATAAAGTAGCAACAGCACCAACTACTGTTTGTGAGAGTGAATCATTAGGCACCATAACCACTCAGCCACCGAAAAAGAAAACACCACCTGCAAAACCACCACGTCGCAATGTTAAACCTATGTCAATGTTTGTTGCACCGAACGAACAGCCTCAATTTGTTCCTGAGCCACGGAGAAGCATAGGCAGTATGGAGCAGACTATAAAAACAAAGAGCGATGTCATTTATGAGAATCAGATCACCCCAAATCCCATTTCAGAGAGTGCAGAAAGGCCTCAAACAGCAGATGAGAAGAGATCAGTTTTTAATCGTGTACCAACTGCTGAGGTCCAAACTGATGCCAATTTATATGACAATGCAGAAAGTTTCAAGAAAGCACCTGTGAAGCATACCGTGTCTGGGCCTGAATTTTTAGGACCTGAGAAGAGTAAAAAACCAAAGCCAGTGCCAAGAAGTAGGACTTTGTCAGATAAGAAACGCAAACCTAGTATACCAGAACAGGATTATGTCTATGATGTTGTTGCAGGTAAAGCATAGATAATTAAATGTACCATGGCATACAATAAATAAGCAATCACGAATTAACCAACCTTGTTTTAATTACATTCCTTCCCTGTTAGCATGTTTGTGAATCACCTAGCAATTGTAGGCTCTTTGAATATGTTAATGAGAGGGTTTTGCCTTGTTTTGTGGTTAAAGTTGTCAAAAAGGACTAAAACATTTTTACCTGAGAAACATTGTTCTGGTGATGTCTGTATGATTAGAAAAATAACAGAAAAAAGATTTTCACTTTTGACATTTCAGCAAAGATTTTTGACTTGTTGATGAAGTTCCCACAGATGCTGGGCTGCTGTTGTTAATTTTCATGTTTGAATAGCTTTTTTCTGATTTTCTCAACAATTGGAATCAAAGTACATTCTGGGGCTATTTTGAGTTCTGTCCCATCTTCCCTAGAAGGCTCTGCTTATTGCAAAAAAGAACAAAATTCTCTCACAAATAATCCCATTGAACAATTTCATTGCATTTTGATACATATCACATCTTTGTTAAAATTCTAATAATCCAAATTTTGCATAACCTACATGTTTTTGCCTGTAAAATGTATACTTTGTTTGACTGAGGCTTTAAATAATTCAGTTATGAATATAGTTTTTAAATGTGTAGTAGACATTTTCTATTCCATGATGTATTCTTAAATCTGTGTAGACCCTGGTAACGATGGAGGTAGCTGCACTGAGGATGATTTGTCAGGAAGCGACAGAGAAGAAATGCCGGAGAGAAAAATATCTGTTTCATCTACTTATGAAGAAGTTGATAAAGCTTCAATAATGCAAAATAATGAATACGAGACACCTGGAGTTTCATCACAATACGAAGTATGTTTACAATGTTTTCTATGTTAATGTAATGGGTTGAAATAACTGGCCAGTTTAATAGAGCCAGTTGTACAAATTCTTTTTGAGCTGGTATGAATGGTTCAATTTAATTGCCAACAATTAATAGATTGGCAATTGTGTGCACAAATCAAATACAGAGTAATTGATATTATAATAATGAATGTTTATAATGAGTGCAATGGTGAGAATATTTTCATGAAGCAAAAGAAGGTCCATTCTACAAGGCAAAGCTGAGTTGAACATATTTCATAATTCACTAAATGAAAATATTCTTTTCCTTTGAAAATGAAAATATTCTTTTCCTTTTATTTAACACAAAAAAAAACACCACAATAGATCTAATAATAAATGTTATTGAATTATTTATATGAAAATTACCATGTTGGTTTATAAATGATAATCCCATCGGCCATGTTATTCGGATTCATATTCGGATTCATGATCGGATGCGTGCACGATACGATGATACTGTGCGTGATTGAATTTAGTGCAATTAAACCTGGGATTTCGCTAATCAAATCTCGACGCAAAACCTGCATAAATTATAATCAGAGATTGGTTGTGTGAAGGCTACAGAACGCCAGATTGGGACTTTCTCAACTATTGCAAAAATGCTCAAAACGATAATACGACTACAGGGTGTCTCACAAAAGACGAAGCGAAAAAAAAATTCTTATACTTATTATGAAAGGCCAGGGCAATTATACACAAAAAAATGATCGAATGTATAGGTGAATAAAAAGGAGCAAATTTGAATTTATTATGAAGTTGATTCGTGTATTCGCCAAACAACTAGTGATTTTCGACCGGCATTTTAACACACGATAATTTAGAAATTTCTAGCCTTTATATATACCACATGTATTAGAGCATGTTGAAAGTTCCATGTTGAGACACCTTGTACAATATAATGTACCAACAATTGATAATGAGGGACATTACTTTAAGCTGATATAAGGTGTAATCGTGCATTTTTCGTGCAAAGTGTCGACTATAGAGGCTAGAGCATTTTCCAAGCCAGATTTGGATTATTTAGATACTCTCATCTCTTGCAGACCGTCAAGCTACCTAGACCTATGAGTGTTATCCAGGTGAGTATGCCTTGGTGAAAAGGACATATATTCATCAACAGTTGTTATTTACCATTTCCGAATCGAACGATGTACTGGGTCTAAACTGAAACCACTTGACATATTTGAGAGAGAAAGGCAGCTCTCCCCCTGTTCGCGGGTCTATGGGCTAGATTCAACCCGGTCTAACATAACTATACAGAGTGCAAGGTTTCCATACTCTAGGAAAATTTCCGCTATATTGAAAGAGCTCGTTTGTTAATTGCATCAAGTTTAAAAAGAATGCATAATTGATGGCACAATTATGCATTTTTTTTAAAAGTTCTATTGTTTCTCTATTCTGACCAATCCCATTTCCGTATCGGACGAAAGCCATATGCAAGTAAATTAGAAAATAGAGCCCAAACGCAGTTTTCGTTGGAAGTCTAAGTACACTATTTATGATTAAATATATAATATTCAATGCAACGATTTTTCTCTTATCCCTGTAGGCTCGCCATTCAACGAAGGAGGGGTATTTATTCAAGCAAGGGGGGTAAGCCATGGCGTTTTTCATATGCTATAATCGTTTCTCAAGCCGTGTTCAACAAGGAGGAATCCAATAAGACTGCATAAATATTGACTATTTCATATAAATTCAATGGCTTAGCCTGAAAAATATAAACAAATTTACCGACTAGTTTCCAGGTGATCTGGACTGGAACTAATTGTCAAATAGTTGTCAGAGCTATAGTTCTCGTAATTAAACATAATTATAAAATTTTGACAAGTTTCATAATGAAAAACGAAAGGTATAATCGGTTAAATACCGAGAAATGCATTTCTATTGGGACAACCCTTTCTGAGCGCTGATTGGCTAAAATAAAAGCGCGAGATAGCCTGGCCTTATAACGAAACTCCTCCTTGTTGCTGTGCTTATAGTTAAAATTTTGCAAAACTTGCATGCGAGGCAAGTCAGGAGCATGTCCTTAGCGAATAACTCATTTATGCATCTTAACCCTCTCTCCCCTCCTTCCCCTCTGTTCGGGACATTTCGGGTCCTTCTCCTCATTCCTATTGCTGACATTATTTACTCATCGTTCTGACTTTCTGATATTTTAGCTTCCCCAAATTGTTTTTTATGTATAAGATACGATAATAATGGTGAGGACTTAGGTTAAGATTAAGCAGCCAATGTATGTCTTTTTGTCTTTTATGAAGGCAACAAAACAACAAGGGCTGGAAAAAAAGATGGGTGGTGTTCGATGGAAACGAACTTCGTTATTATAAGGACAAGGTATGTGAGTCGACAAATCTCGTCTATAAGGAGTCCATATGCCGGATGTGGTTATATAACAAATATGTAACATTTAGCCGTTAGTTTTCAATAATAACAATCAATAATAATAAACTATTCCATATTAACAGGGATAACGTCAGTATGCACGATAAAAAGAAAAATATTGTTCAAACTACAGAAGACAATACAAAATGCGTCATTTCGTATAATATTAACATATGCTGACGTGATTCCTTAGGTCACGGCAATTGACCAATCATAATGCGTAAACTACATTCTGATTTTTTCGTACAGGATCATACCCACGAAACACTACAAAGAGTAGGCGTGGCAATAATGAAGGAAGTACGGATTGTTACAGAAGACGTGAGTATGATCCCTATAGAGTTTGTACAAGGCACGGCTTAAATTAAGAGCTTGCATGCTATATTTTAGAGAGAACATATATTTTAGTCGATTAAATGTTTTTTGTCATGCATGCTAGTTAGTGAAAGTGAAAAGCAAAAGCAAACAATTTGGTATAAATTAGCATGGGGGCTGTTTTACTAGATTAGACGGCGTTTTGCCGCATTTTGGGGAGCTACGGCTATTTCAACAAAATTTGCCCAGGTGCAAATTCTGCCCACTATATGTGGGCCTTCAGCCTTCCCCTGACCCTCGCCTCTCGCGCAATATTAGCAATTGTAAATTGTTGATATTTGTAATAATTTGTAATAAGCTGATATTTAATCACTTGAAACCTTGTACTAAACTTTGGGCAGTCCAAGAAAGTTTTAAAATAGTTCTCGTTTACGTCCTAAGCAAAGATGAATAATGTTTTTATCATCATTTAACACCTCGACCGTCGATATACTTGGCTTCGACACGGCTTCAACTTTATCACGTGTGGCGCACGTGGAGACGTGATTTTTAGACCATTGATTGTGTCTCTTCTTGGTTACTATCGGATATAATTAAAGATTCCAATAACTTGTTTTTCACTCAAATAACTCGCTTGTAAAATAATGTGCCATGAAAAGATTTTTTATATATTTTTTGTAAGGCCACCCTAATGCTATACACCTAAATCGATCTGCAAAGCCTGATAAAAATATCTAGGAATTTCGGACAAAATGCCTTTACAGGAATTTTTTATGCATTCTCACAAAGAAACGTTTGTCCATTTATCAATATAAGCAACGTATAATTATTAATATAATTAATTCGTTTTGATGCACAGGAAATTTGTATATTTTGGAATCTTTTTGTCGAAAGAAAGACACATTCTTACATTGTGTATCTGCATTATTTCATGTACTAATCATAGATTGATTTATTTTTGCAGACGAAACGTTCCAGGTTTGATCTTGCCTGTGCTGGAAGAACTTACATGTTTGCGTTAGGAATAGAAGAAATGGGTGGGTGATTGTTTTGTATTGTTTTACTGTTAGATGGCATGTGATTAAGCTCTATAACTGGAGAATAGTAACGTACCGAAGCAATAATCATGGATTTAGAAGAAACTTTTTGCCATTTTTCCACATAAACGTATATACAAGCCAAAAGGGATTATACGTTTACGGATAGTTTTATACGTTTACAGATAGATATGAAATTTAGGCATAAAATGTTAGTGTATCTTCATTATATTCATGTTCGTATAACCGTTGAAACAATAGCAAACAAAAGAAATTAGTCGGGCATAATATCATTAAGATGAATATATGAATATGCAGCCCCCCCAGAATAAGCTTCTTTTTGTATCAGCGAGCTCACTGATTTGTATACGCTGTCCACCATCTTGGATACAGAACGGGGTGGAATCTGATATTGATATTTTTCAACAGATCTCTTTAGCTCGTATATAAATTAACATTTCAAATCACTTGTTCGAAGTATAGTTAACCGCATTTCATGATTATGGGGTTTAAAGTTGGTTCATTTACATGGAATCTTATATAAGGGGGATCTATATTCCGACTCCATTTTGACAACAACATACAGGCAATGTAGAATCTTTCAACTGAGATTTCCAATAATGATGTTAAAATAACATAATATTTCGGTTCACTTAAGCCATGCTCATCATGAAAGTTTACTCGAATGAGCTCAAACAAATAAGTTAAACTTAATATGAGTAACATTAAGTTGGTTGTTATGATAACTACGGCATATTTTTATATAGTTTTTATTAGACTGGTAAGTCTTGGGAGAGATCGTATTTTGGTGTAGTCGATACACGAGATGCAATGAACATCTCTTATTGAATAGTTCTGCAACTTTAGGAGATTTTTATTCTCTCAAACATTGGATAGGAAAAAACCATCCTCTGAAAATTTAGTAAACTTCTGCAAAATATGTATATTATCACTTTGACTTTTAATTATAATTGAGAGAGAAAATTGAAAGCGTAACTGCATGTCACATGCCACGTTTTGAGGAGAAAGAGCCTCTATTCCTTTTATAACTGTCATTGTTATAAAATCGAAAGTTTAAACAAGGAAGTTCGACACTCAAACGGCGTCAATATTTCTGTCTTGATATCTCTAGATGCGATTCAAGTATGGGCGCAGATCCTAATGAGTGCCATTATTCAGGTCCGGGTAAGTGGCTTAAAATATTACTATCCGTGCTGTGTATGCGAATGGATATCCTTGGCAGGGTGTCCTGGCATGTATATTCAATATAGCCTACTTTTCCAGCAACTATATATACATATATAATAATGTTTTATCTCCTGTGCGTTTTATCGCTGTTCAAATGACAAAGAAAGAGATATAAACTCCGGTTTGTCAGAGGCAAATCACTTTCTCAGATCCGAAAGTCCAATTTTTTGTTCAAACGTCTTTAATCACTTGTGTCTCAGTTACATTATGCCAATCTATGACTTCGGTGTGCAAAAATCTTGTTTCTTTTCTTTTTTTTTTAAATATAAATTCTGGTCGAGAAAAAACCATGGTAACAGTAATATTTCCACAGCGATTTCTCGGCCAAATTGAAATATTTGATCCTGGAAACTAGATTGGCTGCCAACTTAGGCTACAACTCGAAATTCGCAACTTCCTTGAAACTTCCTTAAATGAATGCCCCATGTATGTATCCAAAATATCAGACATAACAACACGATAATAAAACAACTAAGCTGAAAACGTGGTTTCAATTGGCAGCCATTTGATGGGGATTTATTATTTACACAAAGGATTTTACCTTTCAATGATCACAGACAATGTGTCTTGCTTACGCAATATAGAAGCAAGGAACTAGGAAGTGACCAAAAAAGTGACATAGCATTTGTAATGACCGTTTATGCTTGCATATGTTTGTACAGAAAGAAGATGAGACCAATGTATCTCAAAATCCTGGAGGTGATATGTTTGAACCGGATAAGAAGGTAAAAGCGTGCAAAAGACACTGAAAATCCATACTATAGATATATATTTCTATTTATTTAGAATATATGCTATTTATATACACCATGTTGTTTCCATGCATGTAGCTACTATATCCATCCAAAGTAAAGAAATGGCGTTTAGTATGGATATCATAAATCCCCATACTATTTCCAAGTATCATCCATCCAATTTCCATAATATTGATTTTGAAAAAAATTCTAGGGAGTTATGCAGGGAAATACCGCAATTGAACTAGGTTTCGTTAATTTATTCAGGAAGCTCGCTTCGGAAAGGATAAAAAAGTCGCTACTGAGACGAGAATATTTTAAAAAATGTCGAATAAAATTTCTGACGAGGCGTCTTTATTGACACATGGCAAACTAGAAGATACGTGCATGCATGAAGTACCCTTCAACTCAGCATTGCTAAATTCAGGGCAACAAAATATTGTTCGGAAAAGAAATTAGACCGAAAGATTATTATAATGCATGCATAACAATGTTTTAAGTGCTTTTACTAGAACCGTTCTTTTTAATTATGCCGAACCCAATGTTTCGGTTCATTTGCATTCGATTCGGCACATGAAAAGTTCGACATCTGATACGGGCCTTATATACTGATATTATTAGTTTTCCGGCTTTAAATTTGGGTTTGGATGATTCTTTAAAAAAAATTGAAAGAAATTTTAAAAATGAGATCGCTATTCACGATTATATGTTCAAACTGTTTTAAAAGAACTCCAACTGGCATGCTTTCTCATTAAACTTGTATACCTCTTTTCGCATTGTGATTTGTGATACGTTACATAGTCAAGTAATTCCTATTGACTTCGCATGGTACATTATACGAACGTTTTGTACGATTTATCGAAAAACTGTGCTGGAACAAACCTGTACTCCTCTGCGATTCGTTAGCAATGCTTATATTTACCACTGAACTACGGTGGAAGCTACCTTTGAAAGAGGTAAAAGAATTAAAACGCAAATATTTCCGTCAATAGCGATGTTCAAGTTCGGCTTCCACCGCTACCCTTCGTTGATTGGTTTAGAGCGTAGACATCACGCATCTGATTGGTTAATATGTCCTTCAATGTAGCGGAATTGGAAATTAAGTTTCAAATTTGCAAATTATGTGATAGAGTTTTTGGTAGACGAAATGATAATTGAACTTAAAGGCCTCTCGCAGTATCATGCATGACTTGAAACATCGGCTTCCGTATAGTTGGTTAGTTCCTGCATGTGATATGTGCCACAGTAAAAAATAGCAACACCAGCCGTCAATTTTAATTGTCTAATCTAATAAAGGTGTTCAATGACATAATTCGTCGTAATTCGGTTTTTATATATATATATATGTCAGATTTCCGATAACAATTTGACGAATTATGAAGAATCCAGCCCTTAAACAGGACACGAATGAGTTTGTTAAAGTTACGGGTAGCACAGGATGACCATTTGTTAAATTTTAGGGTTTCTTAAAGAAACAAGGGAACAATGTTGTTGCTGACTGGAAAAAGAGGTTTCTATATTAAGACAACATATATTAGATCTAAATGCGTCTTAATTGGTATAATTATACGAAGAGATTGATATGGATGCATTATTTTTTAACTGCATGCATTTCAACTCGTTTTCGCACATTTGTCGCATAGATACGTCGCTGTGAAAGACGGAATGTTTGCGTATTACCACAACTACGAGGTTTGTAGTTACTGTTTACAAATTTTCATCCCGCATTCCGTTTCTAAACTCTTGCCAGCCGAATATTCAATGGTACACGACACCTTACAATGTGAAAAGGATAGAGAAGGGGGGGATATCCTTCGTGCTGTGGTGGTTGTCCAACAGCTATATATAGGTACTGTCAGCCATGACATGACCAATCTGACGACTTAATCCCGCCATGCAAATTTTATGTTATTGTCAGTTTCATTCGCAGTCAACGAACACTAATATATTAGCACAGCGGGACTTTATAAGATTGGCTACGCTACTGCTGATCTGTGTGCCGATATTTTTTTAATTCGTTTCCGCGTTCAAGTGTTTTTTTTACTTGGTATACAATTCCCTGTCACTTTAATGCTTTCGCTCTCCATTTTCTGGTTAGGATTTCATCGTGGCCAGCCCAATCAATACGATTAATATGAACCTTGCTTCCGTTAAAGTGGATCCTAAATCTCCTAATCGCTTGCAACTGGTCACACCTCACAGAACATATCTGTAAGTTTTACATTTTCGTTTGAAAGCAATGCAGCATGCCTTGAGCTTGTTTTTTTTTCATTTTCTCGGTGATCAATAGTACATTTGACTTTCACTACTTTGTACATTTCACTTTGTTCGTCGCTGTTTTTCTTTCAAGAAAAATTAGATGCCCTTTTCCATATGCGTTTAAACACCATTTCCCTTATAGTAGCAGTTCGTTTGATTGTCATGATTTTTCTTTCATTCAAATCTGACGACTATAGATATCCTCAATAATTTGCCATCTCAGGATGTGTTTGTCGTGAACATATCATTTTCATATGATGTAAAATATTGTGCAGATAATTATTTTCCTTTTTGCATCCGATAGAACAATTTCCCGATTTGCATGAGCGAAACCATCGCCGGGAAATGTAATCTATTGCTAGTTTGGTATATAGTTATTATTGCCAGAGAGTAAATTCTGATAGTGTGATTAGTGTCTGTAGCACATTTGGTCTGTCATGGTTGAACCACATGGTTAACCATATCGAGCACCTTCATCAATTGCAACCGAATGGTAATTTTGCTTTACGACATAGGTATACGTAGTTACACAGGTAGGTGAAATTGCCCCAAGCAAACAAGTCGATCTTAACTTATATTTTGTTCCCAAGCTTCCAGTGTGACGAGGAACAGGAATTAAAGTCGTGGGTTGCTGCTTTGGAGAAAGCGATACAGCTAGCACTCAGCGATAAAACGGTAAGAACGCCAAAACTTGCATTTCAGGCGAATTTGATAGAAAGAGAATTTATTGTAGTAAAATCACATAATTTCGGACGTAAATGTTGCAAAAAGAGCTTACACTCACTATTTTCTGCCTTTACGGCGAATATTTCGTAATCCGACTAGAATATGATTATGTGGAAAAAAATAAGATTTTGATTTAATAACTATTTAACTATTGATTTGATTGGTTGAAGGTCACGTGGGGAAGATAGCCTGCTACTTCCTATACGTGCCCAGGCGACATTCATTTAATTGGGGTTTAATGGTCGCCGAATAATATGCCATGAAGTTACAATTCGAAAAAATTAATATATAAAAACTATAATTAACCTTCTTAATTTGAAGGTCTTGGTATAAGACGAAGAGGATATTATAATATTTATTATTTCCTCTTTACAGTGTTTACCTAAATATTTAGGTAGTCTAGATAATTCACCATATGCATGAGTGAACACCGCAGAAATTGGAACACCGCGAAAATCTAATCACTGCATGGTTCACAATTATTTTGCATTTCTGTATCGCTATCAAAGAGAAAGCAGTTGAATAACTTTAAATAATTTCTTCTGAATACGTATTCTGCAATCGTTTGACAGCTCATCAGCACCGCTGTGTCGTATGAGTGTGCCTGAGGATAATCAAAATTGCAATGGCATTAGAAGACTACGTGCACACGACAACGTTTTCATGCCAAAACGGTTTCAAACACGTATAGTCGAAGGCGATTTAAATATTGGGCATATCTATCAACTAGACAAAAATGTTTTTAAAAACGTTTTTAAAACGACGCTCATGTGCACACAGCCTTATTAACTGAAAATTTACTATGTATTCGTCTTTTTAATATTCGATTTACTGATTGCTTGGTTGATAAAAAAAAGACAACATGCGTTCGTCGTTTCATTCTGAATATTCATTTATTTACTTTCATGTCAGGTAATCACCAAAGTCTGGAAAAACCCAAGCAACAGATGGTGCGCTGACTGTGGGGAAAGAGGTATGGCACATAACTTTACTTCTTATTAACCGAACTTTTTTGCCGAAAAATATCGGACCACGAGGTCAAATATTTATATGTGGTTTAATATATGGCATATGGCATTCATTACCACTTGAAACGAACAATAAAAGTTTATACATGAATTCACCTATATAGCTGGTGGACTTTTGGTAAACAACAAGATATTGCATCATATGTATACCTATAACTGCGTGTTATCGGTTATTTTTCGAAAAGATGAAATAAATTTCAATGTAAAATATATCTTTTCCATTATCTCGTCGATTGACTACCATGTGCCATTTGTGTTACGTCACACGCATATACCGTAGACGCAGCGGCGTTTATTGGAATAATTACAGTCTGAGCAAGCTTTAATAATTTTGCACCCGTTCGTGCCTCGTTTCTTTCTTTTTCTATTATTGCACCATAAATTGCACTAAATACAGCCCATGTGTAAAGGCATTAAATGATATAGTTCACTTTTATTCACTTTTGTTTATTCACTTTTTCACACCCAGATCCAGTGTGGGCGTCAATCAACCTGGTGGTATGCGTGTGTGCTCGTTGTATAGGCGTACACCGGAACTTGGGTGTTCACTCGTCGAAGCCAAGATCATTATTGATGGACGAAAAAATCTGGAGTCCTAATTTGATTAGAGTGAGCTTTTAAAAATTTACTGCCTTAATTGCAATATCAATAACATTTGCGGACCGGTCCGATTGTATTTCGGTACAGACAGATTACTGGTATTTTAGAGTGTTTCAAGAACTCTGCATTCAAGTATATCGTTATTTACATCTATCTAGCTCGCTATAATCTTACGAAATACTCTTATTTTAATTTAAAATATGACCGGTCTAACCATTTTGGCCGCTTAAAGGAAAGCGCCCATTGTTACCCCCTAACAACGAGCTCAAGCTAATCCTCAATTCTAATCTTTATACAGCTGATGGTAGAAGTTGGGAATGAGAAATCAAACAAGTTTTGGCAGTTCCGGATTCCTGACGATGATCGGATCACTCCTGAATCGTCCAGGTGTGTGCATATTCTGTATATTGAAACTCTACTTATGACCATCATATTGATTACATTGAAGTTTGCATGAGCCGTTACAGCCCGTCATTTATACAGCATTCTCAGTACTTTGTGTAATTAGCAAATAGATAACATTGAACCGTTGTTTAAAATTTATCATTCCAGTCGGATATTGTTTATGCTTCAACAGTGTTTGAACGAGACAATTCCTCTATTTCGAAGAAACTTTGATGTTATTAAATTAATCCCACCCCTATATAGCATAAACGTAGCAGTTAATATGGCTGAGAGATGAGACGAAGAAGCATTAATAAATGACAAAAAATTCTTCAAACTGTTAGCCATTTCAAACACAGGATTTTGCAACTTGCAATTATGAATATTTTGAAGTCATTTTCAAAATTGACATGAGAAGACATCATTTGTGATAAGATCATAAGAACAAAAAAGTGTCCACGAGCCGCTGGGACGAGTGTACCTATTACTGAACAGATAACGGTTAAATTGACTTGTTTTACATAATAATAAAATCGAAAATATCCCCAAATTATAAGGAGGCAAAGAGTTTTTGTTTTCCCCATTTTTGCCGGTAAACCATGGCTCTCAGCAATGAAATTGCTTGAATTCTTAACGTGATTTTATAAACGAATATATCTCTGCATGTATGCATAATAAGGTGAACTTTCCATTATGATCGTCTTCCAGGAGTCAGTTAGTGTATAGAATTTTGATCGACTAGCGAGATCCATGACTGCGAATTACTTTATTCCCATGCATATTCAGCCCCATTTTTTGCGGGTTTTATGATTTTCATGCATGACGCAGCGCCTTTAGTCTATGTTCCATGCAACATTTTATACTTTGGTAAAAATGCAACGTCGCTTAAATTCTCTTTCATTAGTGAGGAAAGGATGGAATTCATTCGTAGAAAATATGTACTTCGGATGTATCGTCATGTTTCAGCCAAGTATGGTGACGCCGTTCAACTTGGAGAGGTAAAACGATTATAATAACTGGCAATTGATTTGATTGACGCAACAAGATATTTGAGGACTCCGGTGTAAATACTTTTTGCCTAGCTGTCCCAGCGGTTGGCAAGGTGTCTATGACTCGAAATTTGCACGACCTCACACTTTCGTTAAGCTCCCTAAATTATTTAACAATTTTTTGTAGACATTTTTTATTATGCCCTATATACGTATACTGCGCATGTCTTACTAGGTTATATAATGTTTCACCAAAGAGCTGCACCCAAGTAATGTGTTTTCACAGAAAAAAATTATTTTTTTCGACATTTTGCAGGAGTTGAAGCGCTCCGTGCGAACGAACAATATTGAAAAGACAATGCAATTGGTGTTTTGTGGCGCCGATGTAAGTATATGCAGTTTGTTATAGTTTTCGCATAGATATATCCGTAAACTAACGAAAGCAAAGTTGAGGGGTCGGTACTTTCCTGTTTATGAACAAGCTTTGCTATTGGTTGATGATAACAATAAAACACAATGAACTATACAAATTTAGTTTGATATATTTGCGAAAAACAGAAACGTGATAACGGAAGTACAGTAAAAATTCTAAGTTCTATAGTTTCGCCATGCATAGGTGTATTCATGCAGGCATTGAAAATACAACAGAACAACAGAAACCGTTTAAAAAATTAATGAACAAGCTGAGAACAGCTTGTTACCTGGAAACCATTTGTTGAAACAGACTCTATGCATATATATATAGTCCTTTCAAACACAATGAGGAATTACAAGTACTATCGATATCTTGAATTTTAAACTTGCTTTATTCCTCGGGGTCTGCTTCTTTTTTTATAATTCTTGAAATTGCCAACTGCACGTGGTTTAGAATAGGTTTGCATACCGTTCATGCTACAAATTGTGTGTTGTTACGTGTGTGGGGGTATATATATATATGCTGTTTGCATATTGAATTCTGTTTCATTGTGGTCTGAATCGGTCATCGAAGATCAAAAATGCACATTAAATTGGTTAATAATCCTTAGTTTTCAGTAACAGGAAACCTTACAAAAGACTATTTCTTTATCATTGTAGGTCAAATACATATCAAGCGATGGTTCCGAGACTCGAACTCGTAAGTTATTTGGCTTATTCTAATTTCTGCCCAATGGACAATTTCCCTACTAAACCTAACTAAAGTACAAAAGATTTCATTAGTAAAAGTTGAAAGTTTTGTCGCGAAATACCGCAAAGTTTGAAAAAGATGGCCGTGCAAAGCCTTACCACTAATTTAATACTAATTTATACAAAATTTACTAGCTTCACGCTGCGATATTTTTCGTATAATATGCCTATTTCAACATATTTCAACCGAACTTTCCAATTTTACTAATTGGGGTTGATGCATGTACCAAAATGTCAAGCATAGCCATTCGGCCAATGTTTTCTAAATATTGCTAAAATGTTCACTTTTTTTAGCCTACGAATTAGCTGAGGATGCTAAACAAGAACTTCAAATGGTAATTGCAACAATAGGATTATTTCTATAGGGTCATTTTTTGGGGGACACCTTGTACACTGGCGGTCAAAAAGAACTGCTGAAAAAGTGAAAAAAATACTCTCAAATGAACGTAACTGCATGTCCCTCTAACAACATATACGAGTAAATATCGACTAGATTACATGCTAAGCTATATGAAATATTAATATTTTGTTGACCCTCCTTTGCGGCATGGCATACGTTCTGTTAAGGTGGTGATCTTAGTTAGAGGAACACATAAATCATGGACGCTTTGTGAATTAACTCATCTCTTGCACTATCCTTTTGATATTGTCCCACAGATTTTTAATAGGGTTAACGTATTTGACTGTGCAGACCAATCCATTTCTGTCACTCCCTCTTCCTGAAACCATTGTTTGACTATCTTGGAGGTGTGGCAGGTTGCATTACATTATTGAAATATTGCTTGGAATAAAAGAATTATTCAATATGTCTGTGAAGCCTTTATGAATTTGTGTCTAAGCAGTTCTTTTTGTCCGCTAGTGTATATTAAAACATTGATCGTCACGATTCCTATTACATACAGTAATAGGAACATTTTAGCAGTTCTTTTTGACTGCCAGCTAGTGTATATAAAACTAATAATGAAAATTAATCTCGTGCTTAATTACAATATTTCGTAGGAATTTCTGATGCAAAATGGAGCGGTAAATTCTGGTATGTAACTGCGTAGTTACTCGCTCGTATTGCAACGTGATTTTTCGTTTCTTTTAGGATGAGCATAGGAATCCCAATAAATATTTTTGATATATCTTATCCTTCGCGATCACTGACGTCACTGAACTCACAAATCAACTGGACTAACTTTTATTTTTTCAAAAATATTTATTGGGATGGTCTGAGCCCTACCGTTTCGTTTTAATTTTTCAGAACTGGAGCCTGTGCACACGCCTGAGCCATTAAACAATGATGATAACACTTACGAAACCGTATTTGAGGTTAGTCTTGATTTTTCTGGTGCTGTAGCAGCTAGTGTACACTGTAAAACAGTTTATTCATTTAGGATTGGTCACCTTAAAAGCTTAACTAAAAACTTGGTTAAAACAGCGAATTTTTTGGTTGTTTTAACGAAATAGAATTGATCAAGAGGGGGTAAATCTGAGACAACCGATTTCAAATTAGTTGCTTTTACAATTGTTTTTAACAGAATAGCTTTAGTGTATAATATTATTGGGTAGTGTTTTTAATGAGCAACCTAATGTACTGTTTCACGTGTTGGCACTACTTAAGATATATCGTCCTTCGACTTGTCGGCCCAAGTGGGAGTCGTATATATGACTGATTAAATTCAAATCACATATTCTCACTGCACTACTGGCTGCTGTTATTACTCACCGAAGAGCCGATATACAAAGTGAGTAGCTGAGCCAATCAGATTGCGTTATGGCTCATATAAAGTGAATAGCTATATATTATAATACACGTTCTTCGGAATTGTGAAAATGGAAAAACCATGTCAGATTGACAATTTGTATTGAAGGCCATTTTTTAACAATCAAAGAGATGCAAATTAATACTCAATAACAACCACATTAAGCACATGCTAATTTTAGTGAAATAGTTTTGTAAAGTTTTAGTAAAGTTTTGGGAATCTTAAATGCGGTGAATATGGCCTTGCATGCAAATCATGCACCCTTTTTCATCGCGTGCGGAAATTGCTATGCCATTTTCGATATGAGAGTTGTGGTAACAATTTCCGCTGGTGTTCTAGTATACAAAGTTCGCGAAAATTGCATAAAGCGACATGTTTCTGCGTACATTTGTAGACTATACAACATTAACAACTAAACTTTTCAATTTTAATATCTTTAGCGCGCTTTTTATTTTGACGATACTTTTTTAGCTATAAATTAGTGATTAGTCGATATACAATGCAAATTGCTATTAGTCTCAATTTATCTTGATGCATGCAAAACCACAGGAACAAAACTTTAATGTTGACCGGGCACTACAGTGAAAACTGAAAACGTCAACAATTTTATATTTTGAAATTTGCCCTTTTGACACTTTTTCTGTAACACGAGTTCGGCTTAGCGAAAAATTATGGTACGTGTTATATATAGACTTAAAACCAAAAGAAGATATTTTAAGTCAACATTTGGCAACATCACAGTTCACATGCATGCATGCATGTGCACCAGCTTGGCAGGGGGTGCGGTGTATACGTTTACTAATGCAAACAATCGCAAATGAAAGTCCTAAAGACTTCGGGAAATTATGAAATGACATAAGCCAAAAACCTTCTGTTCTGATGAAAAATACGCGATGAAAATGTCGTGGTACGACCTGAGGAGAGCGAAAAAGATGGAGATTGGAAAAAACATAGTCAAAATTGAAGGTCTCCTGTGGAATTAAGTGGTTACAAAGGTTGTTATGAATGGACTACATAGATATGACTCTGCGACGCTTCTTGTCTTTCGACGGAAATTTATCATCCCAATTTACCCAATTTCACGTAACCTGGCCTCGGATCAGGGTGGCCAGCGCGGACGATGTAAGTTGAACGAAAGAAATTACCCGTGCAAAACAAATTAAAGGCATTGCACCAAGGCATTGCTCGGAAAATAGTTAATTGTCATGCACAATATGTACATTTCTGGTTTCCCCATGCATACATATATAGTACGTGATTTTAACTTAGAAATGTCGCCTGACTGCATGCATGTAGAGCGCACTTTCTTGCACTTCTCGCAAGATAGTGATTATTTGCGAGAAACCGTGCTCCGAAATGCGGAACGGTTGAACCGAATTCTCAACCTTTTTGTTCATTAGACATTACGTATTGAAATGTGATACCGAAATTACAGTGAACCACGCTGGGTTTGTTTTACTTTGTCGAAAAAACGAAATACAATGTAGATAAACTCAGCGATTGAATCTCTGGTAGCTTAGCACAAAACGCTAGTGTACATTAGTCGTTTTCAACAATCTTAAGGTCTTGTGACACAAGGCGACGAATGCGCTAGAGTCTGCATGGTTACATGCGTGCACTGTGGAACATTTTGCATGAGACGACAACTAGTCTCTTAGACTCGTATGTGAATGGGCTCGTAGCGTGCAGCAGAATTTTTATCCAGCTAAAATCGGTGGCCAGACGACGAGGAAGAAAGATGTAGTTACAAGAATGCTTTTGATGCTCAGGAGAAACTTTCGACATGAAAATTGGGCTGCCAAATTCAACGAATTGTGGACTGTCCACATGCACTTTACAAAACTACTTACGTGTTTTACAAAAGATACAATCGAATTTTCACTTTTTCGGAATAAAATTGAAAACAAAAATTGCCATTTTGATCAAAAACATGATTTTGATGTTTGGCATAACCTTGCCACCTAGTGACATTCTTCCTTGAAATTTTTAATAGGATAATCGTGTTTTGCATTGTGTATAGTCTGAAAATAGCTATCTATCTATAATAACTATCGCCTGTTTCTAATAGATCGTTTAAAATTCAAGATTTAAGGCAAACCATTATAAATCAAACTTGTAAATAAATCTCATTGAAATTCACTCAAAATCAAACGGTATTTTCACCGTCAGGATCTCCCACTCGATGCCAATATTAGTTTGATTTTGAGTGAATTTCAATGAGAATACAAGCAGGTGTAAGTTATTTATTATATATTTTAAATTTTCAGCTGGTTTCAGTCAACAAGTATAAAGTCACACTGTTTAACGAATCATATGTCTTGTTCATTGTAGGTAAACACCACACATGAACCCGTGGTCGCTACTGTACCTATCGTCTATGAGAAGGAGGGCTTCCTGCACAAGAAAGCACCAACTGCTGCAGTAAGTTTTGATCAGATTGAATGCATGATGACAGATAAGGCAACCCCAGAGCTGGGTGGCGAAGACTGGGGAGGGGATGTGAATTACGTGTATTAGATCTGAAGGGCTATATACAGCTATAAGTGTGACAGAGGAAAGGAACAGGACTTGCGTCCCAATTGACACCTGACCCCAACATTATAACTGGACTTTACATTACACAAATAACACTTATTTGAGATTATAACTTATAATTCTAAGTAAAGCCAGGAGGGCTGTAAGAAGTTAACTTAGAAACATAATAATTACGAATGCTAACTCTGAAAGAGTTAAGCGAGCCACAGGTTTTTAGATCTGCTGGTAGACTGTTCACTATAGCTATATCAATACCTATTGATTTTAATGGTATATAAATACTCCTACAAACGCACTGGGATATGTTTTTGCTGCATGGCACCTTGCCGTTTTGAATTCTTTCTTTTTCCTGTTGCAGGTTTGGCGAAAGAGATATTTCATGTTAAAAGGGCGCGAATTGTGGTACGACAAAGGGGTAAGCCGGTAGTTTTGCTTTAAATTTATAAGGGTTGCACAAATCCCCAAGTAATCTCTGCAATTTTCAACAGTGCTTTCACATTTTTATCAACCAGGTACCAAATTATGTTCATATGATATGCATGCATGCAGCTATACGCAGCTTTGATGATTTCTGTACTGTTCGGAGAAGAATTTCTATTGTTTGCCCATGCCCTCCTAAATAATTTCTACACTATTACAAATGAGAAGAAGTGTTTGTTATGAAATAGATGCATGCACATTCATATATGGGAAATTCCCTTAGTGCTTCTGAATTTGATAATTTAATCCTTTATGTATAGTATTAAAGAGCACTTATAGTTAGCTTTCGAGTGATGCCTCTCAAGAAAGGACCTAATTAAATTTAGTGATCATGAATTTGCCCAATTGAATGAAAAACAAAGTGAATTGAAATTCATGCGCCGATGAGAAAGTCCATCTAATTACCAGGATGTGGTTTTCGACCAGAAATATTTCGTCCGTCACTGGATCGATGCTAACGATCCTTGTGTTGAAAATATTTATGTTGTTCATTTTCCTTATCCAACTTTCATTTCCTCATTTTTGTTTTACCTCACCTCTCACTTTGTTCCACTCCACCCCATATATCCATTTTTTAGTAATCGCAATTTCAAATTTTCTGGGTCTTATTTAAACAACTGTTTCGCCTTTTGCATCTTAGGATAAAGATGGCCATAGCTTAATCAAACTGAAGGACGTTGAAGAATATACATACAACGATTCATATTTATTAGACATTGTTACTGCAGAGAGGTAAGAGAAATGTTGGCTGTATATATATTACTTTTAAACTTTTTTGTTTTCCCCACTCACCTGCACGACCAAGCCAATTTGAGGTTTGCGGATCACTGCTTTCCAAAGAGTTAATGTAATTAATAGAATACACATGGTTTGGAGACCACATAAAACTACAATACAACTCATTAACTATATTGAGGTACATTTAGGCAAAAAATTGTCCCTTTCTCATCACATGTCTGTTGTGTTTTGCACAGATAAAGCAATAACAATCTTATAATTACATATTTTTCAAGTCAAGGTTGAGGAGCTTAGCAAAATGAATGCCATTGGTAAATTTGGTTAAAATACATAGACACGTGACGAGAAAGGAACCATTTTTTGGATCCAAAACCATTTGTTATCTATTAACTGTGATATAATGTTGGCACAGAGCTAATAGGGAACCGGACGTGATGGTTATAAGAATAGCTTCGATTTCTGGCATCTTTTGCTTACCCTCACCGAACATATCGAACTACTGAGAAGATGACCTTTTATACGTGTTTTAGTTTACTGGTTCCCATGTGAAACGTTCGGTATCGATTTTTGTGAGATCGAAGCTTGTCTTTACTTTTATTTATGTATTTCTGTGGTAAAACAGTCGCGTACGTTATCGATTCACTCAAGCTTACTCAAAAAAAAAGTTTGACATACTTCAGCGGAGAAAACGAGCTACGACTTTTGCACTTCAACCGATTACATGAATTAAGCCTAATACGACTTTGAGGCATTAAAATAAGTAAATTTACTAACATCCAGTCCATCCTATGAATAGCAGCATGTGCTGTTCTGTTTCACAAGGACTAGCTGTTGTTGCTTCAAAATCATTACATGCGTTCAATTTCGTTAACCGGGATCATGTTAACAACCTTTTAGGCGGGCAATTAGTGGAATACATGAAACGCATACACCACATTGAATGTAATATTAAACGATTTTTTGCAGGACGTACAATTTAAGAGCAGATACGAAGGCAGACGCATTTGGTTGGTACACAGCCCTCCGAAACAAACAGGTTTGGCCATGCATGCTTACAGCTAGTTATCAACAATTTTATTACCAAGAGATGATAGAAGTTTTTGGTGGTGGGTTTCTGGCTAGCGCTGCATGGATACGGGCCTATCTTCATATTTATATAACGAAGATTTTAGACTGCTATAGTTGGTTCTTACTTAGATGGTTCTCTCGTAATTATCCAGGTATTTAGTGTTCCTCTCGAATGCCAAGAACTTGGTTCCGACGGCATACCGCACTTGGTCGCAAAGACACTTCAATTTGTGGAAACGCACGGTAAATTTTCTCTCTTCTTCCCACAGACTCTTGTGTCCCGATCAACATTTCATAAATTCAGCTAACAAAGTGCGTTTGTTGAATACTGGAAGAGGGTGGGGGCTATGACTTGCTCAAATGCCACAACATAAAAAATAACAATTTTGGTTCTCTTGCCCAATATAACTTACGTGACATGTAAGACCACTAAGCCACTGCGATTTATTTTCTTTGTTGTTTTTCAGGTCTCGATGCAGAAGGAATTTACCGCAAAAACGGAAACAAGGCAAAAATTAAAATTTTAAAGAAACTGTTCAACCAAGGTAATTAAGTTTATGATTTTGCATTTGACTCGCTCCGATTATTTATGCCAGGACTGGTTGACTAGCTGACAATATTCCAATCAGTTTCAGTCGGATTGAGCATTGTTACATTACTGTGAATCATTTGATGTTTTGACATGAATTTTTGCAATTTTGTAATGAACATTCCGAAGTGGCAATGAAATACGTAGTAGAATTCTTCAAGACTAAGAAATTGCATTGAGTTCTCACTGCATGATGCGAACCTTCAACGAGACTCGACTTTAATTTTCTTAGACGCCGAATCAGTGATGATTTCTCGTGAAGAGTACGAGGCTCACGATGTCGCTGGACTTCTGAAGGAATATTTTCGTGAACTACCAGATCCGTTAATGACGGAAGACGCCTACGCACACTTTATCACTGCAAGTATGTTGCTTGTCTTTTTCCACAGACTACATTTCAGCTCAGAGCATGGTAGCACTGACCATGGGAGATCGTTAAGTGGCTGTTGGAGCAATTATTTATTTATTTGTGTAAATTATACTTATACTAAGATGATATTTTAGCCTGTTGGTACCACGCTTTATTGGCGCACCACAGCTAAATTTGGTACCTATACCCAAGATTGCCCATGCCCAGGCTACCAATACAAAACCAACTATGCCACACCAATAAATTGAGTAGTGTAAATAGAGCTTTTGTTTTGGTTGCTCACTACAGGGTATATGCTTTTCCCGCCCTCTAACTATACTAAGCAAATTAAGTAATTCAATGACCACTTTGCAAATAGAATTTTCTAATATATTTCATCAAATTAAATTCCGATTGTTGTACAGCATGGCTAGGAGTGTCATTTAGTCTCCACGTCTCGAAAGAAAATAAATGATGCGCAGTTACATGTACGCTATGCAAACCTATTTTTTCGTTTCATGTATAGGTTTATCGCCAGATCATAACGAGAAGTTGCATATGTACAAAGATAGTCTTGCTCGGTTAGCTGAGGTGAACCGAACCACCTTGAAGGCTGTGATTAATCACTTAATGAGGTATTGTGCTTGATCTTTTTTTTCTCAACCGCGATATCTTGTAAAACAAAATACTACTTCTCTACAGGTTAGCACGATTCAGTTTTTTCCGATCGATTTCATTTCTGACTTACGGAATGTAGTCTGTTATTGGTAAAGCAATATTGCAATGGCTTTAGTTGATTTGCAGCCCATATATGTACACTACAATTAAGTCAACAAGCAGACTATAAAACGTATATAACAGGAGCTAACTGGCAAACTGGATCCGACAAAATTGGATCGTGTGAACAGACCCAGCTAGGCACTTACTGTGAAGACGGAGATACTACTATTTAAGATCGCTGCGATTCAGTTAGATATATGTTATATAAAAACCGTCATTTTCTTGTGTTTTTTATCTTTTCAGAGTGTCCTCGCACTCGCAACAAAACAAAATGAAGCTGGAAAATATTTCCCTCATATTTGGGCCAACGCTCATGTCAAACGCAGAGGTGCGTATTCTTTTACCATACATCTCAGTAATATCCTTTATATATTCTATCGATTTATTTTTACAGTTTTCCTTGATAAATAATTCCTCTTTGCAGTATCGATACTTCATGAAGTTACCGTAAATTTTACATTGAGAATAAGTTTAACATTTTGAAATGCGATTTAAATGCTTCACATTTTTGAAAATTAACTGGCTGTAGGAAAACAGGGCTGCTGGATTTTCATTTTTAGCTCACTCTAAAATTGTAGCTTTAGCATTATTTACGTGCATGCATTCTCCCTTGACCAATTGTTTGGTAAATAGCTATAGTTTTATTGCTTTCGAGCATTTTTACTACGCTGGAATGAAATGACTATCCGATGAATAGCGTTGTTCAGGCTTCGTACAACCGGTTGGTGCTAAGAGAGTTGATATATGACAATTATAGTATCATGTTATATGTCTTGGTTCGAAACTGATTTTTAAGCCAAATACGACTTTGAGGCATTAAAATAGGTAAATTCACTAAAATCCAGTCTACGAAACCGATGCTAAATGAATTTTTGTGTTTTATCTGTTTCTCGCGATTTGCCAAGCTCTTAACGAGTATTGCAATACTACGATTTTTATTTTCACCTTACAAAGATGGGAGCCATGGATACCAGCACGATCAATCAGGAATTTACCGTAATCGGTGATTTTATCACGTACTACAAATGGTTGTTTGATGTAAGTATAAGCGTTTTTGTTTGCTCTTTCTATGAATCTATGAACATTGTTCAATAATATTTCGTTCGATTTTTACCCCAGGTTGGTGACGATGAGATGTTGAAAGATCAGGTATGCTTAATTAAATTAACAACTGCTTGAAGAATTTCTCCGCTGTTTTTAGTGCAAAGTTTCAAAGAAACTTTGCAGTATTGTGATGAGTAGGGAAATTCACATCAGTCATTCATACAGTCATAGTGTAAACTTTCCGGGGGGTAGGTTGATTTATGCCTTTAGTAACTTTTTGTACATGATCTGTAATTTAAAGTTTTTAAATCAGTTTAACTTGCTTTATTTATTAATGCACTATCACTTTAATTTGCTAAGTTCACCAAAAATTGATGAATTTTGACCGTCACTGTAAATTTTGAAGCATTGCTTTTCCGTGGTTTGAATTTTGTTTTAAACAGATTTGCCCCCGGAACGCCCGATTTTTTCTTATACGTCGCAACTGCGCATGCGCCGTCGAGCCTTGAATATTATTCGCAATTCGCAAATCAAAATGTAAAGAAGCCAGGAGCGACGAGCATTGCTTCAAAACATTCGGGCGTAAAAATCGAGCAATTCTTTGAGAATCTACGCAATTTATCGACATATGTTATGAATTACGAGCATTCAATTCAACACAAGTATAATTTGGAAGGTTTATTCCATAAATAGAGCTAAGAGGTAGGAAGAAATGACGCTGTGTTGTTTATGTATTGATAATTTGATTGATCTCTTACACGAATATATATTATGTCAATAGCAAGTCGGTCCTGATATTCTGCATACAGTACATAAAATGATACAATACAAAACCGAGATTTTGTGCAGTAATTAAATCATTTTGGCGGTTTACAGTATTGATTATAAGTATATTGTTTTATATCAATTTACGCGTCGACGTTCCACATCATAGATATAATATGCAATGCGGTTTATTTATATTATTTACAACGCAACTATTTTGGCTGTTCTTATGAAATGACGGATAAATTGTTGCCATCATATAAATGTAGTGAATGTAGTCACAGTTGTTTGACGAAGAAAAGAGACTAAACTGAGAAAAATCGTGCCCGGTTTACATGAGCAACTAAAATATATCCTAAGATAGGCAACTTCAATCACAATATTGAATATTGAATACTCATCCCTAAAACTCAGCTAAAATAACAAGAGAAATGAAATCTACGATAATTTTACTATACACTGACTATATTGAATGGGCCGATGCTGGACCCGCGCTGTTGACTTTTGAGAACGTTTGAAAATGACGAATTTGTTATCTAATTGGCTGTCACAACAGCGAGAACAAAAACAGGCCTGTTGTAAGTAACAAAAGTATATTAGCATGTAAATAAATGACATATGTGTGAATTTCATGAAAGTGTACATTTTTAAATCAAATAAAACCATTCGCTATAGGGCTGCCTATGCTGCGACTAACGTGACTTCACTAACTTCAGTACTTTGAGTAATTTCCTTTTGATTTAAAATGTTTAATCTCGTTCATTATATCTTACTGGCATATGTCAAAATGTTTCTGTTGGGACAAACGTGTGGTTGCTTACAGGGCATGGAAACTTTGCACTATCCTTGGATCCCTAGTTAAAATTGTGGCCAATTACTTATGCCTGTATAGAAGAAATCTCACTCACAATCTCTCATTGAGTGTGACATAGAAATTGTTTTATCACTGATCAATCAGATAGTCTTCCTTAATAACGGAAAAATTCAAGGTAAAACATTGAAAATCAAGCTTTTATTTAAGTGAAAGTACCGCAATATAAACAAACGGACATGATTTGTTAGTGCCTTCTTCTCATATAATTCAAACAACTAAAGCAGGTACTTTTACTAGGACTTTTACTGAACGGAGGCTACTTTTTTTACCACCTCTTGTACTAGTCAAGATTTTCAAGTTATCAGAATGTGTTAGAACCATAATTGTAATTGTACTTGTAGTTATTGCTGTGACACTTTTTCTTTTTTTCATTTAGAAAATCGCGGAGGCTATGAGCAAGTTGTCTCAACTATCTTCAATAACTTCAAAAGTATGTCTGCTATTACAGGACATAATTATAGTATTGTGAAATAGTAGACACTTGAATCGCTGGATTGTTTATTTAATTGTATCCCAATAACCAGTTAGTATTTGTCGGTATAGTACAAATGGTGAGCTCTAAAAAAACTGGAGCGATAACTGATGGTTATTAGTACCATGAAGTCCCTTTCTATTGTTTTTGCCGGTGCGATCGTTGACCGTAAAGACAAACACATTAGACAAAAAGCCATGAATTTGCAGTTATCCAACAAAGATGGCGAACTACATGCAAAAATATCTAAATATATTGTCTTTCAAATACAAGTTAGACTTCTATGTATAATAAAGGAACTACAAGTGTACGCAATAATATTCTGACTAATATCTCATAACTACAAGTTAACCATGATAAGGATCACTCTTACAAACAAGTAGTTCGTAGTATCGTCGTATCTGATCAACTTTCTGTTATTTTTACTTTTTAGAGCAATTTATGCGAGTTCAATTCATTAACGTTGGATATATACACCCCCATTGCTGATAGTGACAGCTGCCGAATTACGGTAAGGCCTGCATTGTGATTTCAGGATTTGCACGAGAGGCCAGTATGCACAATCACACTTTCTCTCTCCCCGAAGACAAAAAATGTTTTGCAAAATTTGCATGTTATGCAAGGCTATATTTTCTGCGTCTCACAGCCGAAAAGAAAACCCTTTTTCCAGCTAATATCTTTTCAACAAATACAGGGTGTATAAAAGAAGACATTTCAAAATCCGTATATTGGTGAATTTTTTAATGCCTTTAAATGCACATTTGCTGAACCTTATAAACCTTTCACAAACTTTGAAACCCTGTAAAGCAATGAATGTTCGAGGAGCTATCCGTAATGAACGTCTTTCGCCAATTTCATCTAATTTCATTTAATCTGCAGGCGGAACAAGTCGACTCAGTCGTTAGTTAACGTGCGTGTGAGAGTGAGCTTTCTGAATGCAAGTGCACGTAAGGATTTCTAATACGATATGTTTTTCTTCAGGTGTATTCAGACACAACTGCCAGTAAAATTTGTCAAGAATTGACATCGAAAAAAGCTATGCCACCAGATTTGAACTGGGTGTTGTTTCAAACCGTGAATGAAGAAATAGGTATGAACTTATGTCAGGAAAGAAGAGAATTTATACGACTGCCATTCCGTTTCCTGTAAAGATACAAAGATCACAAAATCAATAATGATATCAATTACAAAAAAGACTCGCAGCATTTCAAGCATGTGACCTAATGACGTAAAATATCCAGTCAACAATTCGCTTTTTTTAAATACCATTCGACCGCTGTACATTTTCCTGAAAGTACATTCGTTTTTTGTGATCGTGGACAGGGCCAAAATAAGATGCGAAACTAGATAATAATTTGGGTTGGTGGGTTCATATTCATGTATTCTTTCTGCCCGACGAGTTTCCTTCGTTCGTATACGCCTTTTTAAAAGAAATCCGACGGGTGGAACAGGATATATGAATATGAAAATCCCCCCTCCCAATTTTCGATTTTCGATTCGTCAAAATGAAGCCAACCAAAAAAATTGTTATTTTTAGAACGACCATTTCCCGCTTTGGAGAAAGTACTGGACACGGTCATAGAGACTGGAAAATACACGCAACTTAGCAAGGGTAGCCGTTTGGTCGTAAAGGAAAACTATCTTGAAGACAAATTTAAAGCACACGTAAGTATAGAAAACACTTTTCTTCAACCATGCCGCACGAATTCACAGGTGATCGGAATTACGAATGCTCTGATATGCATATCGTATCGCATATGCACTCGTTCATATCTTTCAAAAGGAGAAAATCGCAGCAAAAATTGCACACGTGTAAACGGGCCTTGTGTTTCTGAGTGCAGCAAATCGCTTTGATGTAGTATATATACAAATACCATCCGATCGTACTATAGTGGAACAGAAACTGCGTGACCGAGTTCCGATCTTGTGCAAATTTTTAAACGCTCAAGAGCTTCAAGATTATGACTTGATAAACAAAATATTAGTCGTCCACATTCTTGAGAAACTTTACATTAAATGTGATAACACAATAGACTATTCAATGACTTTCTGATCGTTTGCGTTTACTGCTATATTTGCTGAATGCCAATGATTATACATATTACTTGCTACAAACTTGCTACAAATGCTACAGTTTTGACTGAACTTGTTTGCAACTTAATTGCTTCCAAAGTTAAAACTATAAAATCGAAAATCGTCAACCGATGTAGAATATTGCTTAGAATTACAGGGTGTGTAAAAAACTGCAACTCTTAAAATATTCATATAAGTTCGCTTCTATTCAATAACAAAAGATCGTAGGCCCCTGGGAATGATTAAATGTTGCAGTTCTTTTACACACCCTGTATTGTGCCAAATTTTATTCCGATCGGATAATCATGAATGCCAGTGCCTTAAACAGCCCGCCGCACACGAGAGCTATTACCTGAGCTAAAAACCTCGCGAGGCTGTTAGCCCAGCAAGTTTCTCTCGTGTTCGGATAGTTTTCGGGCTTGGAAGAGCGTCCCCCCCCTAACATAATAACGACAACAACAACAGCAACAAGATTGGCAGCGATTAGGGACCAGTTCCTGGTCCAATATTTTACATGTACGGATCGACAAAGTTCGTAAATAAATAAATAAATGTATTTTCTATAAAACCAGGGACTCCAAAATGATACGTCTCCTAGCATCGGGATTTACTGTCAAACAATGAAAGAGGGGAAAAAAAAGGAGAAATGGAAAAGATATTTTATGAAGCTCGAAAAAGGAATTCTGACAGTGCATAAGAGTGCTGAGGTAGATTTGTTTGAAAAACCATTTCTGCATACCATTGTAAACCATTTACATTATGGAGCTAGGGGAAGGGCGGCGGGTTGGTAATATGTATCGCAATTTGCCAATCGTTATGGTAATTTCAGAACTATTACCTTGTATAATCTTCTAAAAATCTTTGTCTGATTCTCACAATATATTGTGACACAGTTTTATTTCATGCAACTGAAGTCTATTGCTATATTATGATGTTGTGTTGAATGCCTTGGTTTACAGAGCAAAGATGAGCAAGACAGCTGGCCCTTATCGGAAACAACACTATATATTGGTGTGGAGAAGGATAAGAAACCATATACTGGGTAGGTGTTTTCTACGAATACTTAAGTTGGTGCTTTCTACGAATACGCTGGTAAATAAAAAAGGAAGGAACTTTATTAATTTCAAGACGTTTGTAGAACAAAATATGTAGATTTATAAAACGAGACTTCAGATCTTAATACTTTCTACTTACAAAACATTACTTTTTGGCCAATACTCTAGTTGTTCTTCTCGTTCGCATACTAAGTTATTTTTTCACGCAGATATGGTTTTACAATCGTCCGAATAGCAAAAGATGGACAGTGTCTTTACAGGTAGATAACATAAGTGTGTTCGAAGGCGGTGATGGTAAAATTTTGAACTGTGCTGAGTTATATACTTTACATATTTTAGATATGTGTGCTTTGACGACGAAAGGGAGCTGTATAGATGGATACACATGTTTTTAAAGTTAAAGGTGAGATCGCTGAAGTCCCAATTGTAATAGATTGCATGCCGATCGATGTCCACGTCGAGGCATGCAAACGCAAAAGAAAACATTGCAGCCTTCAAACCATATAGTAACATAGAGACAACATGGAAGTGAAAGAGAAATCAATGATCGCACGTGTGCTGGTGTGTGCAATACTCTGGAAAGAATTTAAAGTCCGTGTTATGGTTGTTTCCATATAGTAATATAATAAGGAGTCTGTGTAGATTCTCTCATTCACACAGAGTGAAAGCCTGCAATCGTTGGTAAACACACAATCTCCACACTAGATTTACATCTAATTTCCCCAGTGATTAACTATAATTGCTAAACAAGGTCCGTACCTTGTTACGTATTTCTTTTATTTTTTACTTAAAATTGTTTTAAATTATTAGCCACACACCGCTTTGGCCTAGAAATATTTTGATAATTTTTTAGAATATTTTCATTTCCCATGCAATACACACTCTATATTTTATATATTAATAGAAAAAGAAAACCGCGTTGTTAGATCTGGTTCTTAAAATTGACAAGTATATTTCTTAAGTTGGTTCTTTTTCTTATATACAGCTATATTTTTATATTTTAGTATCCACAAATAACGGATTTGTGGACAGATCCTACCCTAGAACCAATTGGATATTACGCGGAGGCTTTGGTAAGGATTGCATGATATATCCTTAACTTTAAATCGAAATTCCAATTTATATATGAGATTCCGAATACTTATCTTCTGAAAAATTTATCTGCAGCTCATTTAAGGCCTGTCTACATGGAGCGAGTTATTCCGGCTCTTTCATTATATGCAGTTGTCACCTCGCCTAGCCGTGATAACTCGCTCCATGTAAACAAGCTCTTAAGCTGCTGTAATTCATGTTCCGCCTATGTCGGTTTCCTGGGGGGGGGGGACAAGTATTTATATATTCCTTTCAACAGACCATAAAAGTCTTTCCTCTTTGAGTTTGCCCTATCTACTATAATATAGCACGCGTTCCCTTTCCTCGCCAGGCCTTGGTGGACCAAAGATCGATTTTTTAAAAACGTCATCTTACTCCAAATGATTATTTTGGCATTTTACGGGCCGTTTACACTTGCAATATTTGCTGTGATTTTCGTCTTTTGATACATGTGGACGAGTGATTTAGTTACTTTTATCGCTCCCTTTCTACCCTCACTTACTCGGAATAATGTTGCCGATTTCTTGTCATGAGGAGCTCTGTTTTATGTTTCAATACGCAATAAACTAGTCACACATTGGCTGGCTTTTATACATCTAAGCATTCGTGACTGATTACTCGTTCCCATCTATCAAAAGAAGAAAATCGCACATAAAATTGCAGCAAAAACGAGCCTTTAGGCATCAGATAGTACAGTCTTAACGAAATAATATTCTATTCACAGGCTGTCAAGCCTCCACTTCCTCGTCAGGTAGGTCATACCTTTCTGCTACTTACTGGGCAGTCGGAGTCATGGATGTAGACTGTATATAAGAATAAACATACTCCGAAGAACCACATGTTGTAAACTCAAGACAAGTATTTTACGGTGATATTTCGACTTTCAAAGTCGTTGCCAAACCAGAGTGATTCTAAAACATTCTTCTTCGGAGTATGTTTTTCTTTGTGTTTTATAAAATTGTCTGCTGGTAATGTTCTTTTTACACATTTGTAACTTTGTATAATGCATGGTGACAAGACAGTGAGCCGCAAAAAAGACGTGGTCTATCTCATAATTAGTCGTCTCTGAAATAGTATATATCTTATATAACCAGTTTTTAGGTCTTATGTAGAAGCCTATATTCCCCATTTTTAAAAGAAAGACCTCGTTAGTTTCCTTTTTGGATTGAGCATTGAAAATGGAAACATGCACAAAAGGATAATTTTAGTATAATACATTAATTTAAGGTAAATCAGTAAAAGGTTTGGTTTAAATTGCAGAAGTTCACTGCTCAATCAGCAATTTTCGAACTAAAATCGATATAAATCAATTGTGATTTTTGGCACTTCACTCGATTCACGCACGTAAATTCTAGGGTTTAAAAGGTCTTAAGTTCGAGTGGAATTATACACGCTTCAAATTCAAGCCAGGAAAAGCAAGAGCAAGAGCATTGCACCGGCATAGCAAAAGCGTAGCTTCGATTCCTGCCGGCGGATCTATATATATATAGTCGACCCTTTTTTTCTTCAACTGTTCTTGGCTTGAATTTGAAGTAAGTATAATTCCACTCGAACTTAAGACCCTTTAAACCCTAGAATCGGTATAAGTTCATATTTTATTCGTCAATTTTGAATTTTATATTTTTGCAGAGGGCACCGAGCAACAGGGTAGGTGGTGTGAGCGTGATGTTAAATGAACTTAAAGAGAGACAGTTAAGAAATTCAGTCAGAAGATAGAATACGTATACGAATCGTGGCCTACAAAGCCAGTAACTGTTTTAAATATGGATGAATTCGTTTCTTATAAACTTCTTAAAATAATAGTATACGACAATAAGTTTCGACATGGTCGATTTGTTGACTTTTAGCCAGCGTTCTAACCTGGTGCCTGAGACCGTTCTTGAGAAACCCGAGGATGTAGTACCATTCTTCAAGCACCAACGTAAAATCATCCGGGCACCGGTGCATGGTACCTTTGATGAATGCTTGCTTTTAGTCGGTTGAATCTGTGTGCCGGTTTACTTTTGTGAACAAGTATTCTTCGTCGTCGTTTCAAATATAATGCAGGTTCAGTTTGGACTACCACTTTCACTACCTCTCGTGGGTGATTGGTTAACCTGATATACTGTAACTACTTAACCTGTAGCTACTTCCCGCATTTGATTGGTTCATGTCTTCACGATGGTAGTGGTTGTGGAAGTGACCGAAAGTCAAACATGAACCTTGCTATTATATACAATTTAGTATGTTGTCAACGGGTGTCTTATGTAGTATTAAGTTCAATAGGAAAAATTCTTTGATTCTATGTCTGAATGGGAAGAAAATTGGTCAGCTCTGACCATCGTGTTAGGGTGATTAAAAGCGTGCAATGTTAACCCCAATGAAAAGTATATATAATAATTAATTTGAGGTCTTCTCAAAAGACCTCTTGTGAGCCACCTCAAAACTTTTTTGCGTTCAAAAATCGTAAAGTTTGTAACCGTAGATAAAATTACCAGTGCCATGTAGAAAAAATCGTTTTTCAGGGAAAATTCAAAACTATATTTTTTTATACGCCCATGGTAAAGCAAATGCAAATAATGTTAACTTGTAACTAGTGTGTTTCAAAACTTGTTTGCGTTGAAAATCGTACAGTTTGTAACCGTAGATAAAATTACCAGTGTCATGTAGAAAAAATAGTTTTTCAGGGAAAATTAGAAACCATATTTTTTTATACGCCCAGTAAAGCAATATGCAAATAATGTCAACTTGTAACTAGTGTGTTTCAATTATACAGCTATTTTATGCAGATGAGACTTCTATTGATCCTTAAAATATTCATTGGAAAACATATTCATAGATTAGGTCTAACTGAGGGTTAGGATATTACACATCGATTATAATTATGCATGAAATCAAAAACTGTATACATATAAGTATAATAAAACATGGTCGGTTAGACTTTAAATTATATATTATAAACACTTCAAAGTAGTGCTACACTGGCGGTCAAAAAGAACTGCTCAAATGTGGCTATTATCGTATATAACAGAAATCGTAACAATCTATATTTTATTGTACACTAGCGGTCAAAAAGAACTGTTCAGATACAAATTCATAAAAAAGAAGCGAATATAGGAGAGAGCTTCATAGGTATTTTGGATAATTCTCTTATTCCAAGCAATATTTCAATAATGTAATGCAACCTGCCACACTTCCAAGATATAGTCAAACAATGGTTTCAGGAAGAGGAAGTGACAGAAATGGATTGGCATGCACAGTCAAAAGGCCTTAACCCTATTGAACATCTGTGGGACAATGTGAAAGGGATAGTGCAAGAAAGGAATGAATTCGTTAAGCGTCCATGATTTATGCGTTGCTTTAAAGACTGTCCATAGGATGAATTTCTTTTGACCATTAAGATTACCACCTTAACAGAAAGTATGCCACGCCGGTGTAAGGCCGTCATCAATTATAAGGCCAAAGGAGGGTCAACAAAATATTAATATTTCATATAGTTTAGCATGTAACCTAGTCTATATTTACTCGTATATATTGTTAGAGGGTCAGTTACGCTCATTTGAGAGCATTTTAACTTGTTTTGAGCAGTTCTTTTTGACCGCCAGTGTACTAGAAGTGCCAAAAAGGAAGCGAGCAGAACGACACAGCCGACACTGTGTATCTTTTAACCAAACGCCAACTGAGGTTTTTTGAACACGTCCTTTGTTGCATGCCTGAGTCAATCCTGTACACCGGGGGCACATTTCATAGTACAAGCACCCATATTGCAAACCTGGCTACATTCCGAAGAATGACACGATAGCACACAGTTCTTCGCATTGCATATATACTTGCGTGCACTCCTCTGCACCTTTTGGACAGGATGTTGTGCAGCCTTCCTGATTACATATATGAGTACATTTTTTGACGTGCAACGAAATGATGCTGAAAGATATTCCGTGGCAACAAATACTTGGGTGCATTCCTCCACGTTGGACCTGCACACTGGTGTACAACCGCTTGTATGGCAGCATTGCATACACTCTAGTGTTAAATGTCATCTCGCAGTTTTTCGCCTCAGTTGAGGTAAAAACCATCTATATATCAGTAGAAGAGAAATGCATATTTCACCATACGAATGAAAAATACGGCAAAACATGGAATATCAGGGAGAAAAATCAAGGAGGTGGGCGTTACCTAAGGCGTTTTCCTAAGAGGCCAAAGTGGTCAAAACGGTCGTATCTTGAATAGACTGCATGTTTTGCTGATAATAAAGCGATGAAATAACCTCGTTCCCGCCGAGGTACGAGCCTCTGTGTTTGATTAAGTAACGGTAAATAACAATATACAGTTATATACTAGAGAAACACTCCAAAATACCAGTAATCTTTCTGCAATGAAACATAAAAGAACCGGTCTGGCTTTTTTACCGTATAATGGTGAGCGCCCCTAGATATAGGCCCCTTAAAGTTATTAAATTTCCTGTGAAGAAAGTGAGTTTTCGGTCGTGAGCTTTCTCATTTTTCCGGCTGTAATTTAAACGACCTAAATCCGCTTTTCCACTAGCGATACTTTTTGCATGAAGCGAATTTATCCTTTGGTATATTTGTTCAGATGGTTGCAGTTGAGAGATAACGTGTTATCCCCTGCAGAGTGAGATAACGTGTTATCTCATGGGAAATAACAACTTTAATCACATGCCGCGCACCTGGGCGTGCGACTTTTTGACAGTTTATCCATTTGAAATTATGTCTTTTATGAATAGATATTTTGTGGTTTATTCACTTTCAAAATTGATGATTTTCTAAAATTTTCTAAAATGTGTTAACATGCTGAAAATGCCTTAATTAAAATGTTTAGTAGCACAATTTTTTTCGTTTTCAACGCATTTGATTTGTTTTTTGAATATTGAAAAATTCGTAAATTAATGAAGTTAATCTATTTCGTTTTTGAGCATATTTGTTTTTGAGCAATGAAAAATCCAAAAATATAATTTCGTCCTAAATAATCACGGATACGTAATCCTACCATTTTAGCCAAAATTGACAATTTTCGAAAATTTTCTGAAATATCTTAACGTGCTGAAAATGAATTCTACAGCCCTTACCATTTTTGCTGAAACTTTGAAGTTAATGAAAGACAGTGCAGTTTTTTAATTTCCGAATTTTGAATATATAAATTAACATTTTCCTCAAATTTTGTGACCTGCGAAATTAGAGTAAAATAAAAAACAATCTCACCGTAACCATTAGCTTCACCTGGGCGAGGTAATGGATGGACCAATTGATGGACCACTCGTTTGCTCAATGGACCATATGGTGATATGGATCATATCTGTGATATTTTAGCGTCAGCATAAATGTTGATAGTATAATTAGGTGAATGCTACGAATGAGATTCATTTTTGCGTGTTTTAGACAACAAAAAAAATCATCATCAAAGTAAACTTTATGTAAAATCCTTCGAAAAAAGGTGGAGTAAAAAAAAATAGTGTAGTAATTCGCCAGACGTTCTGCTGATCTAGTGGTGAAGGCAATGCTATTCTTTTTTCAAAGCCTACCATAACCGTTTTTCATTATGAACTTTGTGAAAAGGATGAAGTAAGTTAAATAACCATAACCGTTCAGCAGAAGATCTTTTAGTCAATTTGTCAAGATGTTGGTGTCATGACAGTCATGTGTCGGCAGTCGAAGGTTCGAATCACGTTTTAGATGGAATTTTTCGTTACTAATATTACATGGTAAGTTTATGGAGAATAAGTTGGTGTAGGCTTCCAACAATGCAATGCTTTCCTTTTTTCAAAGCCTACCATAACCGTTTTTCATTATGAACTTCGATAAAAAAAGGATAAAGTAAGTTAAATAACCATAACCATTCAGCAGAAGAACTTGTAGTCAAGTGGTCAAGATGTTGATATCATGTGTCGGCAGTGGCGGGTTCGAATCTCGTTTTAGACGGAATTTTTCGTTACTAATATTACATGGTAAGGTTATGGAGAATAAGTTAGAGTAAGCTTCTAACAATCACCAAATAGCCTTGTGGTAAAGTCGTGGCCTATGAAGTGCAAGATCGAGGTATCAAGAACAGGATAGTACGTTTCTCGTGGCGGTAAAATAAACAAACAATGGTAGGTATGTTGCTCGGGGGAGCTTTGTACTCGGTTAATCTTTGGAAATCAAAATTAATCTTTAGGGAAATCAGGGGATAGGTAAGGTGAATGAGGGGTATATGAGTACAAAAAGACTTAGTAATTGGGCGGCCACGGCTCCCGGGGGCAGGAAAGAGGGTGTAGGTGAAAAAACGCTTTATAAAATGTTTAAGTCTTTTTGTACTCATTTAAACCTCTTTACTCCTATCTATCCCTACTTTTTATTATCCTCAAATATCCCTAACTATCCCCTAACACAACTAAATGTTTGAAGAAAGCTTGCTTTGAAAGTCGGGAAAGGCGGGGGAAAGACAACCCCCCTCAGTCTACTCCTCGCCCAAGGCGAAGGCATAAATCACCCTCTCGAACTACTCCTCTCACACTCACAAATTCTCACTTTATTACCTTGTTCTTTTTCAGTTTATCCAGGACTTGAACCATCGTCTATATACTTGGCAGATCACCATCTTCACCACTACACCACCAGTTCTACAGTTTTTTATTTTACTTAATCCTTTTTTGGAAGGATCTTTGATGAAATTGAAGAAAAAAACATTCCCAACCCGAACTCGAACTTTCGCCTTTAAACTCGGAGAGCACTGCCTTCACCAGGAGACCACATGCACGAACCTGCGGTGAAAGGCTACACTTTTTTATTACTTAATACCTTTTTGGTAGGATCTCAATGAAAAACAATTTAAATAAGTTTAATGTTCATGATTTCTGTTCATGATTAAAACACACACAACTGTATCTTATTCGCAGCTTGTAACCTAATATTAGCCATTTGTGTTGTCGCTAAAATATCACAATATAGGTATGAAGTGGCTTAAAGTACCATCTTTCCATAAGTTGGTTATATGCGGCCCAAGTGACGGTAATGGTTACGGTGCGATTGTTTTGTATTTTTAATGAAGTGAAGTTAAAGTACAAGAATTAACAATGCATTTAAAAATAGGTTTAAAAGAAAAAAAGTACAAGAGTTAAGAATGTATGTGTTTAAAGGCGTATATATAATTATAGTCATGAGGCAACAAGAATGAACCTCGTACTCTCGAGATTACATTTGAAATCGCATTTCAAGCAAATATCCAGTTAAACTATTGACTATTTATTTCAAGACTTTGTTGTTTACAGAGTCGAAACACTAGCTTGTTTAGCCGGTTCGTCGAATATTAAGTACGCTAAGAAAAACGAAGTTCAGTTCAATAGCGCAATTATTAGCAATGAATGCAAAGCGCAAACGATTAAGTCAAATAAGGAACTATAACTTATCGAGAAACGATGTGGTCGTCAAGTGGTTAAGAATTCGGTCTCTTCATTCCAAAGGTTCAAGTATTAGATTAGCGTATTTTATATTCGACGAACCGGCTAGACCAGCTAGTATTTTGATTTTTTATACAATAAAAATAAATAGTCAATGTCTGTTAATAATTGGATATTTGCTTCATTTGTGATTTCAGATGTAATGCTTGTTGCCTCATATATAGAGTTATATACATTTAAACGAATTCATATTAGAGACGGGAAACTCATCGAAGACAGGAAACTCAATGAAGACGGGAAGATCGTCTGATGTAAATTACAGACGGGTTTCTCGTTCAAATTTTCCCGTCAGGCTAACTTTTCCGTCTAAAGAGACGGGTAATTTGGGCGGGAATCCAGTCTGGGAGAGAAACTCGTCTTAAATTCGCATTTAAACGGATAAATCAAAGAATTTCAGAAATATTAGCATTAAAGACGGATATCCCAATTCACATTCAGACGGGTTTTGACGGCTATCAACTTAGGGACCGTTCATTTTTCACCTGGTGGGGGTGGGGTGGTGGAAATAGCTATGCCTTCATAAAACTTTAGCATGGCCCACCCCTTTCAACTCAATTATTTCCAGTAGCCCACCCCCAATAAATTATTTGTTTCAAAGTGACCCATAAATAAAATTGAAAAATATGTGTTACTGTAATAGAGACTCGTTCAACATATATATAGACTTTATGTGATAAACGATATCCGTGAGCCTTTCTATATATTAAGATCAAAATAGGTTGTTCAAAATACAGTTGAAAATCCATTATACAGGAACAAAAGGGACAAAACATTGAAAGTCTCTGAATATATATAGATGAAAAGAGTCATTTAATATATATAAGGACGTCTTTCCACGCAATTTCACATGGAAAACGTATGTAGTCGAAGGCATTCATTGATTCAAACGTAAGAGAAGTCTATCTCGGATCTTCTTGTAATGCTTCTTCCAGATCTTATAATTCTTGGGCGCACCATTTCTTCAACATCTCCAAAGACATAAAGCACAACATCTTCGTCCATAGCATTAGAATCAACATCCTCATCAAAATCATTATCGTCATCATCAGCAACATCATCATTGTCATTATCATCACTGTCACTCGTCTGGTATTCTTCCGTCGCATAGCTCTCTGCGTCCCCATTTATAGTACGGTGATGATTAATGATAACCCTTAGCTTGTCAGATTTCCCGCTCTTTCATGTGCCCAGTTAAGACTTTTCAAGCTCTGGAACACGCAGCTCCTTCAGCTTGCATTCCTGTTCGCATAGCTCATCCCAGTTATAGTCTTCGTGCGACTTATCCTTGGCCTCCTTGGCTTTCTTTACCCTCTCATCTGCTCTTTTATTTTTCCTGAAGTCTACAAGGCTGGGCTGAACAATATACTTATCTGCAAATGCAGATATACTTTCTGGGTTGGACAAAGATACTTCGCCATTTTCATATTGTTTTTTCAACTGTACTCTGGGCTGCCAGTCGTCTGGCACTCTCTCTCATTAATGCTGGTATTACTATATGGTTGGTAGTGGTAATCTGGCAGACTCGAATGATTGGGGATAGGCCTTGGACACCTTGCTAAACGCGGACCTGTCCATTTATTACAGAAGGAACAATTAGCCCCTACCTTTTCGTTACAAGAGAACTTTAAATACTCCCTGTAGTTTTCCCCTTCTTCATAGTGATCCGTGATGAATTTATCAATTTTGGCAAAGTAGGCATGACCAGGAACAGAATCTTTTTTAACACCAACATTGTGATACTGGGCAAGATAGGTGGTGTTGTAGAAAAACTGAAATTCCGCAAAATCAAAATTATATATAAAATTAATGCTACTACTCTATTTATAGACATGCTATTTAGATCAAAGCATGTGCAAAGATCACTGCAATCTTTGCTGTACTTGGTTTTGGTGTTACATGTGCTGTCACGTACCCATGTGCTGGTGCTTCATCAACAAAGTCACACACTTCCTGGCAGCAATGCCAGACATTCTTTTCACATGTCTGTTCCTCAAGTGCGTCAAGATCTGCAGTAGACATTTGCAAATTAAATTAAGCTTTAAACTAGAAATACATGCATGCAGCAACCCCTCGCCTCGGTTAAACGAAATAGGTTAAGCGTAGGGATGGTAACGTGATTGTTAGAAAATTTATGTGGGTTGGGGGTTTTGAAGGGTACATGGTATGGGAGAAATAGAAATTTGAGAAAAGTATGGAAATATTTTTCTGCGCGTGGAAACATTGTAGTCATAGCAACTCGCAACGGCCGTATATTTGTAAAGAATCAAAGTTTACCCTCATATTTTTGTGAAAAAATGGCAAAAATACGACAAGATTCTTACCTTTTTCTGGAAGCTAAGTTACTCATCTATAGCCAGTGTTGGGGTAATCTATTTTAATTATTAAATACCATGAAATATAACATCAGACGTCTCATACAACTTCCGAAGTTTTATGTTACTTTTCGACTGGTTTTTGTACGGGAATGTTTTGATTTTTTTTTCTTTTTGTCATTATGCAAACGGAATTTATAAATGAAATTGCAATGTCGTTTATCACATAACACATTCAGATTTATAATGAAATACATTTGAGAATATTAAAATTGTGTTTACCACAAAAGAATTATTTTTTAAAGCTTTGCCGGGTGAAATATTATCAAGTGTAAAATCTTCCGACTTCGTTATACACGGTGAATTCGGTCGAAAAATTGATCTTGTTATTGTTAAATCGTGAAAAGTCCTGACCTCATTCGAGTTTCCCTCTAATTTAGTAAAAATACATATATTCCATATAAATAAAAATATAAATTTGTAAATTTCATCAAAATTTTGCTAAATGACAGTTATTCATTGACGTTTGAAAATACAAATTTTTGTCTCGACCAATCAAGAGCTTAGTAGTTCACACTGGCGCATGCGCAAAACGTATTAGACCGTCCATGGCGTGAGGTCCATTGCATAATGGCGGACGACTTTGATTTCGCATTTGCACATCGTGGGTGTAAATATCCGAGCGGAATTAGTACCCTCGCACGGTGCTCCGCACCGGCTTGGGGAATATGCATAGAAATTGTTATTATCGAAATGGACTATATTTGTGTTTGTGTTTTAATTTACAAGAAATTAAATGAATAACACTGTATTTGAATACAAAAAATATCCTGGAATGATATTCATATCTATCCAATGATTTCAATAAAATAAAACTCAAATGAGCCCTTATCTGCCAATCAAGATTATGAATTCTAGCCATTTCAGCATCTCTGTATTTTACTTCGAAGTTGGTAACTGAAACTCCAGGTCCCTTGTCAGTACGCAGAAGAACTCGAATTGCTCAGAGCAAATTGCAACCGCTTTTGACAAGTTGCCTCTCAAATTCTACTCTAGTTTTCAATTCTTATTGCAACATGGTAATTTTGTAAAAATTGTTGAAAATGATGGGCTTACCATCCATTGTTTTCACTTCATGTGTCATAAATTGGTAAGCTGTATATATATGGTTCGTTGTTTGTTTCCTGTAGGGTGTGTATTTCCCATTGGTTAAATTCAGTGTAATGTTCAAAAAGTTGACAACTTGATGGTTAACTTCGGCCGTTATTTTTAGGCCAAATTCCTGGAACATGTCATGCAGGACCTTCCTTGCATTGTCTGCACTCCTGCTGTTTACACCTTTGATTACTGCAAGGCCATCGTCTCGGTAAAGCCCAACATATTCTTTGCCGATAAATTTTATGCTGGAAATTTCAAACGCACGCGCAAACATTAACAGTGCGCGTGAGCCGACCGTTAATCCTGAAACGTTGGCCGCAGAAACAGCTGGGCATTTTGTACGGAGCATGCGCGAACTTGGCATCCACGCACACGGTATATTTAAATAATGGCGGCTGATAGGAGTGAAGATAGTTGAATATCTTTTGCAGTAAAAGAAAGAATTCGGCACTTTACGAAAAGAAGAATATCATGTACGTGTAAATGCTGGTTTTGTTGTATCTTGTGGTACAAAACATGGCATTGAGAAAGCATCCGAATGATCTAAATTAGCAAACAATATGTTGGTTTGTCACACTCACAATTTTGTTCCTCACTTTCGTGTGGAAATTAAGAATTTCAGTCACAATGTGGTCGTCGTTGGTTTGTTAGCAGTTAAGGAAGCATATATTGCAGGAAGCTTTCAGTCATTTGTCAGCTTTCAGCTGGACATTAACTTAAAAAAGCCACCAGAATCCTCACAGTGGAACTATGGCATGAGAGTATTGAAACCAAAATAGTTATGTTGATTTTATCAGATGTTGATCTTTCCATATTAATCAATTTATAAAATATATACAACTGTGCTATGCAAACAATCTCGACTCCTCTACATCATTTATTTAATAATTTTTATAAAATAAAGTGAAATATGACAGCTATAGCAACAGTCGCAGGCCAAATTGAGCTCAAACATATATATTTCCACCTCCCTTAGGAAAATGAAAGGTTCTAAAGATTCCCCATTATTGTATTTTGATGCAAGCAATGTTATACTAAATTTTTGCTCAAATAATTTTATTATACTCTAGTTAAATGATCAGAAATAGGAAGTAACATATCCCACAGGCTAATTTATATGTTTGTTTACAGACAAAAATAAGTATTGTGCGCATTTTTCTCAGCATGCCCACTAACTTTTTTATGAAGTTTGAACAATATGGATAGTTTTAAGCCATGTTTCAGAGAGAGGCACTAGTAAAAATTTTAAAATATTTTTATATATGTGCCACAGCATCACATAATTTCACAAGGCAAGCATGCCCATATTAAAGTTTGCGGTTAGATTCTTAAAACTTACCAAATCAATAGGACTTTTCATAATTCATAACAACCAATACTTGGACATATTAAAATCACTTTTGCAGCAATTTTTACATCATAACAAACTCATACAGAAGGAAGTTAGTAAGTATGTTACAACATGGCATTTTCAGAGCATAAGTGGTTTGTGAAATTACAACATCTAGAGCATTTTTCCCATGAGTGGCTAATGTTTCAATAAAACAAAACATGATTTAACTTTCATAAAATATACTTTATAACTGAAGGCAAAGGTCAGTTTTCACGAAATCGAAAGAGGAAAAGGTGTTATTTCTATAGAAAAATGCATGTTAAGGTACTTATTATTTCGCGTGAGAAGGGACAAATAGATTAATGAACACACATGTGGAAACAACAATATGTCAGCTTCTGTCAAGAGTAAAATAGGGCTAATTCGTTGTTTGCATACTGCTGTAACCTGGTCCTGAAACTTTGACAATGAGTGAAATACTTCAACTTGTCGCCCATTTGCAAATAAAAATCCTTCGCAAATATTTACGCGAGAATGTCGTTATACCCTTGTATGCAAGCACGGGAACGTAATCTTTGAATACACCCTTTTATTTCCATGAACAAACCAGTAAAAAAGGAGAAAAAGCTCCTCAAAATACATGTTTTTGGCGTTCGAAGAATTAAAATTCTTCTTGAAGAAATGCGCCCGCAATTTTTAGACAGCGACAACAAAATGCCCAGCTGTTGGCCGCAGATAGATATATAGATAGATACTGAAAATCTAATTAGAATTGAATTGCATATTAAGTTGTGTAATATGATTGAAATCCCATGCAAATGTAATCATATGCAATTCTAATTAGATTTCGGGTATCTATCTATATATCTATCTGCGGCCAACGTTTTTGCAAACGGGTGTATGTATATATATATATATATATATATATATATATATATATATATATATATATATATATATATATATATATATATATATATATATATATATATATATATATTTATATACAGTATATATATATATATATATATATATATATATATATATGTATATATATATATATATATATATATATATATATATATATATATATATATATATATATATATATATATATATATAAACAATTATTAAGAAATTCTTCGTATGAGATAAAAGAGTGCTCAATACTGCAAGCAAATAGAGCAATATATATTTCATGCCACAGAGGCAATCATCAGGCGACTGAGTCGACTGAGTCGCCTGATGATTGCCTCTGTGGCATGAAACTCAGAATAGCGATGCCAATTTTTTAAGAATTATGTAAATGAATATATATATATATATATATATATATATATATATATATATATATATATATATATATATATATATATATATTTAAATATATATATAATTTGATCACCTTTAATACTTAGGTCATATGCAGCGAGTCTTCTTTCAAATGTACGCCAGTGAACTCTAAAAAGACTGGAACGATAACTTGGCCGCCATCTTTGAAGCCAGCACTGATGGCCGCCATGAAGGCCAAGAGTTGAATTACACCACCAAAACAACGCCGGTTTTTATACACAAATCCATCTCATCACTGACGTCATTGAGCTCGCAATGTAGCTGGACTATTTACCTATTATTGGGGTCCTACGTCAAAATCTGGTATGAGTGGATTGAAAGTATCGACAGCCATATTGATGTAAATACTTTGTCCAGATAAATGTTTCAATTTTGTAACCTTACTGTGCGAAATGCTGAAGTCATAAAGAGGAGTAAAATGAACATCCAAACAGCTAGTTTTGAGTGATTGTATGATCAAGAAATTGTCAATATTAGCGTGGGTACAAGTATAGAATACCCTGGCATAAGAAACAGCATATAAATATTATTGGCTACGTGGATACATTGGTATCGGGTTTGAAAGTTTGCTAAGTTAGTTTTGTTGTTTGCAGCCAATGAGAGACGACGTGCTAAACAACAACCAATCGACCAGCGTTTTACATCCGTATTTTCATTTTTATGCAAAAAAATGAACAAAAGCCAACAACTAGTATTTGTGGATACAAAATGGCCTATTTGCAAGCAGGCAACCTCTATCAGTACATAATTTGACAAACATGTCATATGGCTATTCAATTTACATCTAATTCTAGCGATGCATGCTAGACTTGTCCAGTACTACCCTAATATTTGCACTTTAATTGATGTATCCTACTTATATACAAAGTTACCAATGAAATATCAGCATGAGCTGTAACTTTAAGCAGTGTTTACACCAAAACAAAAGGTCAGCTCTACATCTAGCTTTGAACTTGATTTTCATTTTTGTAGTCAAAATGCATTTTCGTGAGGTTTAACTTAGGAAATCTAGAACCAAAAGAAGAGATGATCCAGATTTTTATCCTGGTCCAGGATAGGCTGAAATATGCTTTAATTAAAAAAACTTAATCCAAAGGTACACCTAGGGTTGTAGTGTAAACACTGCTTTAGTCATATAACCATAACATTTTCAATTATTTATCTCAATATTTCCATAGACCACCAATGAAACAAATTAGATTGTGTTTCAATATTTCACTTTTGGGAAAAAATCGACTCATCCTGCTGCAAAAGTTGAACTGCTATGTATGAAATGTTGCTATCATCGTATGTAACAGGAATCGTGACAATCTATCTTTTATTGTGCACTAGCGGTCAAAAAGAACTGTTTAGATACAAATTCATAAAAAAGAAGCGAATATAGGAGAGAGCTTCTTAGGCATTTTGGATAATTCTCTTATTCCAAGCAATGAAACGCGATTATCAATAAAGTAGCTGATGTTTCACATTTTTCAGAAACAAACACGGTCGTAAAGGTGAAATGAAATCACCGTTTACCTGCTGCAGGCGTTGCATGCAGTTATAGTCATATAGACTTTAGTTAATAATAATACTTGAGTACAGCTAAACCTTCAAAACAGGAAGATAATTTAAATCCCCAAAAACTTTAGTGTTTGAGGATTCGAATATTGTTTTTCGATTATTGAAATCTTGCAGTGATTGCAGTCCACGCTATAAAAGCTTCAAAGTGATATTTGTTATATCAATTAAATCTCCGATTTACACTTTCAAGAGCTCTTTTTGAAGTTAAAACGACGATGTAAAACCTTAAATAGTCGGTTAGGTCTTCGCAAAACGACATACTAAGTTCATAAAATGCATTCTTACTGGAAACACGAAATAAACAAAGTAGAACCTACCATCTCAAGCATTATAAAGTACGAGTTGTTCACCGCTTAACTTTTCCAGTTCTGATCGTATTTTAATTTTTTCGCAGCGTTTATATAATTTTGTTTGAACTTGCGGCTAAAGACAGGAATCCAGTCCGGGCTGTGATTTCTACTGCAGAGGGCAAATAATATTATATTTAAAAATAAACCTGTCCCTCACCGTAAACCCTAAAACTAACCAGAAGGTATTGTAGATTCATTTATTTCAAAATTGAAAAAGGTTTAAAAAAATCCCAAAAAATTTTGAAAAAAAAAAGACCATAGCAGGGATCGAACCGGGATATTCCGCACACAGGGAAAGCCGTATTTTAGCTATATTTATATTGCTCACGAACGAAAAAGAGATCAAACAGACGTGGTTACAAAGCTATACAATAATAAGCCGGATACATTCCTGTCTTTAGCCGCAAGTTTTATTTGATCTGCATTTCATATTGTGTTTACAAGACATTTTTGAAGAAAATATTTGCAAAATGACAGTTAAATTGCTGACATTTTTCATTGAAATACAAACATTTTGTCTTAGTCCTCCTCGAGTGCTGAAGTTGTAGCAAAAGTAAGTGGAAGTTTATTGATCATAAATTTATAAATGCAACTTGTCTGAACTCTAGAGGCTTACACCTTAATAATAAAGGAACATCTCTACTAGCAAAGAACATATCAAACTATATCAAATCAAGCTAGGAATATGCCGCTGGGGAGTCGGTTAGTTCGGTAGCTAGTCGTTCTTCGACGCCGAATTCTAATACTAACGCCTGTATTCAAAAAGCTCACTCACACTCATACTCATCGAGTGTGACATATAAATTTCGTTAATGCTGATCAATGAGAAAGTTTTTTCAGAATAAATGGAAAGATATAAGGTAAATCACTGAAAATCAAGCCCCTGTTCAGCTGGAAATACCGCCATTGAAACGTTATGAGAAGATTAAGATCTCCCACTCAATGAGTTTGAGTGTGAGTGAGCTTTTAGAATACAGGCGTAAGTCTCTATCTAATTTTCGCAGTCGTGGGCTGTCTATTGCATGTTTAAATATTAACAGTCTTATTGCCCACATTGATCAGTTACGTATTTATATGCAAAGTATAAGGTCTAACATTGATGTACTAGCAATTAACGAAACTAAACTAGATTCTTCGATTACAAATAATCAAATTCAAATCCCCGGTTACGACGTTGTTAGAAATGATAGGCAACACCATGGTCGTAACGGTGGTGGGGTGTGTTTGTATGTTAGAAGTAATTTAAACTTTAAGGTCCGTAGTGATTTAGTAAACTCTGAACTTGAGCTACTATTTGTCCAGATTTCTAACCCTCGTTCTAAGCCTTTCCTGGTAGGGACTTGGTATAGACCTCCTAACTCTGCACAGCATCTATTCTCTCTCTTCCAGCAGATAATTGATAAAATTGATTCCGAAAACGCCGAAATGTATCTACTAGGTGACCTAAATTGTGATTTATTAACTCAAACTCCTAATGCTAATACCCTCGAGCTTTCGGATATATTCGACATTTACAATCTTACTCAACTTATTGAGGAACCAACACGAGTGACTAATAATTAATATACGAGTCTGGTGTATCCTCGAGTGCTGAAGTTGTAAAAAAGGTTAAAAAGGATAAAAACTTGTATGAGGTAGAAGTAACAGAAGCCGAGAAGGCACGGAAATTGGTGCGAATTCACTATAAAGGCTAGAGTGGAAAGTATGACTCGTGAATGGAGGCTATTCGGTGTTGAGCAAGAATCATATTTCCCTTTTGTGCGACAAGAGAGAATGCCTGACGCAGACTCCCTGGAGCAAAGGGCGGAATCATTTAAACATAAACTGTATACCGAAGTTAAAAGGAAGCTTTATTCCGGTTGACTTACTTGCTTATATACAATACACAAACTCGGACGATTTGACGGATTTGTCCATCGATATTTCTGCGCCGTTTTCGTTTATAGCCGCCGCTATCTGCACAGCGACAGCGAGAATACGGACAAAATATACCCCAAACTTCCATGCCATTTTTACGAGCCTAAACTCGATATTCCACTAAACAATTTTCTATCAGAATGTTTCCAATTTCACGCTCTATTCAAATTTGGCGGAAACTATAGTCATAGACCTGCGCAGTTCGTGCTCACGTCCAATCTCCGAGTCTACGCAGCGCGCATAATAATAATAATTAGTAAAATATTGCGCAATTGATCCAAAACAACTCAAAATTGACGAGCTTTAATCAACTTCAATTGCCGTAAAAATATATTCAAAACACGACCCATAACCTATATTTTAATATTCCAATGGAAACTCATGAGTAGCTGGCATGCAGAAACGGCAAGAAGCAAAAAACTACCAAATTTCTTCTTATATTGCGACAAATCTAGAGAAATATGACCCCGCGTAATACGAGTAGACTTGATGACCGTTTCCTATACACTCAGCTTGACTGATTTTGCAGCTCAGTAAATACCCTTGTGTCTATATACCCTTTGGCGGCTTATTATTTTGCCGGATAAATACCGATATTACTACGTAACTATATTCTAGTTACGTAACAAATGTTTTAGAATTGAAGGCAAATACCAATGCAAAGCAATGCAAAGAGTTCTTGGAGAGGTTTTTGTGAGATGCCATGGGTACCACAACAATACCCCGTGAAATTTATTAGTCTATCAATCTTGGCTCTTGGTGGTTTTGATAAGGACTCGTGCGGTTTCAAAGACATGCTCTAGGATATTACGTAAACAAGAAACCTGTGAAATACTTGATCCGGAAGATTACATTAATCTAGATCAAGACCTGGTTTTATAAACATCTAAATTGAGATTTATCATCATTAAATTGTGTGGCGGTGCCCTTTTTGGTCTAATGTGGTCCGTGTAAATTTGCAACCTCAAGAATATGCAGGGTCGTAGCTACACCGCTTAAATGGAGGAGGAATATATCAATATATTAATGTTTACATATCATAGGAACAGTAGCGTATACAAATAATTTATAGAAATATTTCTAATTGTGAAAATAATTTAACACATATAGCAACAACATGTAGTATTTTTGTTTTGCTAAGTTACTAAGTGTTATTGGGAATATTATAATCTTTAAATAGAAGCAGATACTCTAGTCGCATGCGTGAATTGGCATGCACTCCTAGACAAAGTTCGAACTGTTCACTTGTCAAAACACTCAAAAGTTGATATAGCATTGACATATATAAGCAAATATATGTAAATTGCCACAATGAAATTAGAAGTATCAAGGCTTTATATGTAGTATATTTCACAACTTTTTAGTGGGCCTATATTGTAATACACACTTTCATAACTCAGCGGTTTATTAGAATTTATCTTTTCCCACTCTATACTCATATTCTATAATGCACATTCAGTATATAGATTGCGGGAAAAACGTACTGCTGAACGTAGCTACTACTTTTGCTCTCATTTACTTTATTTTTCTCCCTCCTGATTTTGAATGAAAAAATTCCTTGATTCTCATCTTCGCCTGATCGTATTTTAAAGCCCGCGTGCGTATACAGTTTTTTTAAAGATATATAAGTGCCGCCCCACAGAAAATCTCCCGAAAAATTTATATATATTTTTTACTTTATATATTCGATCAGTACAATAATTTCGGGTTGGCATTTTAGGGTGTGAAGGGAATGTGTCTTAGCTAATTATTCCTGCTCTATTTATACCGACGTTCGAATGACATTTGCAGTATCTCTCAACACTGATCGCGTAAGCCAGACTAGGAACACAATCATATTTTACAGGGATTGATAATTCATATTACAGAGAATTTGGCCTCTGCCAATATCGCCGAGTAATGATCAGAATGCTAATATTGTCTTTTCATTGCTTTGAAGAATCAATATACAATTTTTGCAGCATGGTATAACTATGTGTACACAAATAAGGCTTATAAAAAAATCGTTTGAGGGGATGTTAAGATTTCTATTTTATTGCATAGCTACAAAGTTTTTTTTTGTAACAAATTAGTAGATTGGAAGCAATTGTTTTCTTTTCACATGGTAACCCTAAGTGGATGTTTTCTATAAAAAATTATATCCAATCACGTTGGACGGGAACAATATTCAGGAGAATTCTCAAATATGGACCATGATACAACTATTTATTTCACGACAAATCGTTTCGATGAGCAAAGACATAGCATTGACATCGTATCCGCATTTTGATCTTAGCTGGTGGTTATCAAAAATGAATTGGCTTTTGTGTCTTGTGGTTCTCTTTTCCGTCACTCATGCAAAAGGTGTTCTGAAATATTAAATCTCGGGAATTCTAAATCTTTACAAAACATAAACAGTTTATACTTGATATCAATTCAATTTTAGGAGTAATGAAAAGGGCATCAATTAATCCATATTTCGCGAATTTGCAGCGGCGATGAGTATGTTCCTTTTTTACTACCTTTATTCAAAAATATACCGTATCCCTTAGCTTTACCTTAGCGTACTATAACGCTGAATGTAGCAACCAATACCAATGTAATGTTTTATTTATTCTTATACTTAAGCCTTTTCGGTGTCATTAATTGATCACTACTGTGCAGAAAGAGTGCTCGAACTGTTTCTGCAAATGCTATAGCCCCCCCCCCTCTACGCTGGTATTCCCTGCATGTGCATTTCTCTAATTAATGTTCAGTATAGCATTTTTATATCTCTTCACTTTAGAATTCAAAGCCGATTGTAACGAATGTGTCCACTTCTGTGTCTTGAATTACCATTGTGAAATGTGTTTGGAAACATCTTGTGTTGAGGAGAAATGTGCTTGTAACGCTGTCTTTAAGGGGGTTAGTATTTGTTTGTTGCCTCTTTCGTTCGTAACAAGTCTAGTCGTCAGGAAAATCAATATTTTGAACACGATATTTTTGGGCGTTTTCAGTCTCAATCATAAGTTAATCAATCATACTATGAATTTCTTCCAGTGTAATAAAACGAGTGGTTGCAAAAGTGTCGTTTAATGGACAGAACAAAAGTTGTCTTGCAGATAAACCACCTTAAATACTCTTCTTTATACTCTTTTGATATTAAAATTTGATATGAATGTAATCGTAGTGGTTCTAGTTTCATTAGTGGGAACTGTTAAATAAAATTCGCTTGATTACATTTTGTCTCCTAAACTATTGTTAATGTTATATTTCTTTAAGTTAAACTAGTGCGGGACTATGATTTTTGATGCCGCGGACAGGGACGAAAAACTTCCCCAGCACGAATTCCCCAATTTTTACGCCGGATTGGGCGAGGATAGGTTATGAGAAACATAAAATTGGAAGCGAACCCTCTCTTTGCTTTTTGTTTCTCGCCTTTTTTCTTCCCTCCATCACTTGACTCTCTTGCCGCCTGGCGCCTGGTAACTTTTTGCACCAGCTGCACTTTTTTCAAGCTCCCTTTTTCCCTGCCTTCCCAGTGCACCTGCTCACTCTGCCTTATCCCGCTTACTCCTCCTTCTTGCTTCATCGTTTTTATCGCCAGCTCTCCTCTCAGAACCGTACATAATTATAGCGGAGTGTGGGGGTTTCGATATCATCCATCTGGAAAAGTGAATTTTTCATATATTTACTTAAAATAGCTTCAAATTTAAAATAAATTCAGTGCATAATATTCAAGTTGACTCATTCAAGAGAGATGTAAGAATGTTATTTAATTTTGACTTATCCACCGTTTAAGCAAACGGGCTTGATACAACCGGGGCCTTTTTTATAGTCAATTAAATAACACGTTCGTCGTGATTTGTTTTGCTCATGACTTTTAAGGTGTCGTATATCAATATTTCTGAAAATTAGTTCCTCCCACTTGTGTCCACAATGTCTCGCCATTGCCAGTCTCTGCTCGGTTTTTACTCAGCATTATGCACCATTTTGTTATTCGCCATTGACGAGTTAAGGTGATTTGGATTTCAGTCTAACATTAGCACTCGATAGCATTAACAGCGACATTCGCGATCGAGTGACTATGCTATCGAGTGACTCGAGTTGTGCGCACATTTTTATCATTACACAATTGGAAAAGCTAATTTTCTCAAACAATCACAAAATTTCTTCTCAACTGCACTGTGTTCAAAGCCTAAAGTCCGAAAATTTTTGAGGGGCTGAAGCAAACAAATGGGTACCCTCAAAGACATTTGTCTCGGAGTTGAACCTGAAAGGATTGTTTCTCTCTCATTAAAGTTCCGACAGTTTTTGTTAGAAAGTTCAAAGATTTAATATATTTTTTTAATATATTTTAGGAATCAATAATTTTCTTTCGCGAAGAGAAACGACAAAAAAATAATGCGAAAGCATTATTCATAAAATATGGGAACAATGCAGTAGAGCAATAGAGTAAGACAATTGGACGGATTTGTTTGCCCAGGGTACAACACAGCTTTTATAGATCCCATGCGTTCAATCTTTATACTAGAAATACCATAGTAGCCCAAGAATCAGGTTTTTGATGAAACAAGACACTCTTGCCAGTCTAAATATACACTAGCGGTCAAAAAGAACTGCTCAAATGTTGCTATTATCGTATGTAAAAGGAATCGTGACAATCTATCTTTTATAGTACGCTAGCGGTCAAAAAGAACTGTTTAGATACAAATTCATAAAAAAGAAGCGAATATAGGAGAGAGCTTCTTAGGCATTTTGGATAATTCTCTTATTCCAAGCAATATTTCAATAATGTAATGCAGCCTGCCACACCTCCAAGATAGTCAAACAATGGTTTCATGCATGAGAAAAGGGAGTTACAGAAATGGATTGGCGTGCACACTCAAAAGACCTTAACCATATTGAAAATCCGTGGAACAATGTGAAGCGGATAGTGCAAGAAAGGAATTAATTCACAACGCGTCCATGATTTATGGGTTTCTGTAAGACTGTCCATATAGATGAACTTCTTTTGACCGGTCATGAAGATTACCACCTTAACAGAAAGTATGCCACGCCGGTGTAAGGCCGTCTTCAATTATAAGGCCGAAGGGGGATCAACAAAATATAAATATTTCATATAGCTTAGCGTGTAATCTAGTCTATATTTACTCGTATAATTATATTGTTAGAGGGACAGTTACGCTTATTTTAGAGCATTTTAACTTCTTTTGAGCAGTTCTTTTTGACTGCCAGTGAATTTTGACCGCGCGCTGCATCACGTACGTCACTCGGGTAACGTATATAGTATATAATTACCTAAGGTTGGCAACATACATCGTTTAAACATAATCAAAATATCAACATCTATTCAATAAAATACGCCAAAAAATAACAGCCCCTAAGTGTGGGGTAATTTTATTAAATTTGTACGTCGTTTTTTGGCAATGAAACGCGATTATCAATATAATAGCTGATGTTTCACATTTTTCACATTTAATTTCTAATCTCTGGGCGGAATTAGTACCCTCGCACGGCGCTCCGCGCCGGCTCGGGGACAAAGTAATTTTACATATGTTTTGATCAGGAAAGCATCAGAGACTCGCTGCGTTGTAGATAATAAAATTCTAACCTTCCGAAGTTTACTACAAAACAACGCTAAAATTACATGCGTGAGATTCAATAGATCGATATAAACGTAGAAATTAGACAAATAAAAAGCCAAGTGTAACAACTGCCCCCAAAACACGATATGCAAATATAAAACTTCAAAACTGCTAAAAAAATAAAATCAAGCTAATTTTAAAATAAATAACTACTGTCCCCAGTTCACTTACTAGAAATATAAAGTGTGTCTACCTCGTGTTCCGCAAGCACAGATGACCGTTTCCTATACACTCAGCTTGACTGATTTTGCAGCTCAGTAAATACCCTTGTGTCTATATACCCTTTGGCGGCTTATTATTTTGCCGGATAAATACCGATATTACTACGTAACTATATTCTAGTTACGTAACAAATGTTTTAGAATTGAAGGCAAAATACCAATGCAAAGCAATGCAAAGAGTTCTTGGAGAGGTTTTTGTGAGATGCCATGGGTACCACAACAATACCCCGTGAAATTTATTAGTCTATCAATCTTGGCCCTTGGTGGTTTTGATAAGGACTCGTGCGGTTTCAAAGACATGCTCTAGGATATTACATAAACAAGAAACTTGTGAAATACCTCATCCGGAAGATTACATTAATCTAGATCAAGACCTGGTTTTATAAACATCTAAATTGAGATTTATCATCATTAAATTGTGTGGCGGTGCCCTTTTTGGTCTAATGTGGTCCGTGTAAATTTGCAACCTCAAGAATATGCAGGGTCGTAGCTACACCGCTTAAATGGAGGAGGAATATATCAATATAATAATGTTTACATATCATAGGAACAGTAGCGTATACAAATAATTTATAGAAATATTTCTAATTGTGAAAATAATTTAACACATATAGCAACAACATGTAGTATTTTTGTTTTGCTAAGTTACTAAGTGTTATTGGGAATATTATAATCTTTAAATAGAAGCAGATACTCTAGTCGCATGCGAGAATTGGCATGCACTCCTAGACAAAGTTCGAACTGTTCACTTGTCAAAACACTCAAAAGTTGATATAGCGTTGACATATATAAGCAAATATATGTAAATTGCCACAATGAAATTAGAAGTATCAAGGCTTTATATGTAGTATATTTCACAACTTTTTAGTGGGCCTATATTGTAATACACACTTTCATAACTCAGCGGTTTATTAGAATTTATCTTTTCCCACTCTATACTCATATTCTATAATGCACATTCAGTATATAGATTGCTGGAAAAACGTACTGCTGAACGTAGCTACTACTTTTGCTTTCATTTACTCTATTTTTCTCCCTCCTGATTTTGAATGAAAAAATTCCTTGATTCTCATCTTCGCCTGATCGTATTTTAAAGCCCGCGTGCGTATACAGTTTTTTTATAGATATATAAGTGCCGCCCCACAGAAAATCTCCCGAAAAATTTATATATATTTTTTACTTTATATATTCGATCAGTACAATAATTTCGGGTTGGCATTTTAGGGTGTGAAGGGAATGTGTCTTAGCTAATTATTCCTGCTCTATTTATACCGACGTTCGAATGACATTTGCAGTATCTCTCAACACTGATCGCGTAAGCCAGACTAGGAACACAATCATATTTTACAGGGATTGATAATTCATATTACAGAGAATTTGGCCTCTGCCAATATCGCCGAGTAATGATCAGAATGCTAATATTGTCTTTTCATTGCTTTGAAGAATCAATATACAATTTTTGCAGCATGGTATAACTATGTGTACACAAATAAGGCTTATAAAAAAATCGTTTGAGGGGATGTTAAGATTTCTATTTTATTGCATAGCTACAAAGTTTTTTTTTGTAACAAATTAGTAGATTGGAAGCAATTGTTTTCTTTTCACATGGTAACCCTAAGTGGATGTTTTCTATAAAAAATTATATCCAATCACGTTGGACGGGAACAATATTCAGGAGAATTCTCAAATATGGACCATGATACAACTATTTATTTCACGACAAATCGTTTCGATAAGCAAAGACATAGCATTGACATCGTATCCGCATCTTGATCTTAGCTGGTGGTTATCAAAAATGAATTGGCTTTTGTGTCTTGTGGTTCTCTTTTCCGTCACTCATGCAAAAGGTGTGCTGAAATATTAAATCTCGGGGATTCTAAATCTTTACAAAACATAAACAGCTTATACTTGATATTAATTCAATTTTAGGAGTAATGAAAAGCGCATCAATTAATCCATATTTCGCGAGTATAGCGGATGAGTATGTTCCTATTCATACTGCATAAATTAGGAGCAGAGCATAAAAGACCAGCAATTGAGAATATTAAAACACTTGGACTCAACGACAGAAGCATGAACCATGGCTGAAGTGCAGTTTCCTCAACCACATGAACAAGAACCCGTTGCTCCTCCACAACAGGAGCCAGAAGTCGCTGTAGAGCCTCCAGAACCTCAACGAGTCATCGAGCCTCAACAACAAAACGTCCCACAACAAGGAGATTTAGATGTATGATTTATTATATTACATGCACGTGTGGGGGTATTATCTTCGTTGGTCATTATTCGGCGATTCTCACTCAACATATAACAATGAACCCAGTGGAATTCTAAACAATGCAGCCCAGGGGTAATCTAAACAATAGTACAAGGAATTCTAAACAAAGTACACTTAGTTTTGTCTCTTTGGGGCCATGGGGAGTCAGTAGTTTTTAAAGCGGGCTACCTCAACAGCCTTCTGGTCATATACCGGACTAAGCTGCTGTCTCTACTGGTTCGCATTGGGTCTGCTGGGTAAATTTCCTGTTTCGTCTTTGTTTTTCCCGTGTTCTTTCATAGCCAACTTTCTGGTCTTGGGAAAAAAAAAATACCATACGGTGGGTGACCAGCACGGGAGACCCCATGCGGGCTGGTGGAGGGACAGCAGTGAACGACCACCTGGTACAAAAGTTACGTCTCGTGGAGACTGGGAAGAAATTATGTGATATTACACAACTGTCTTTTCGAGACCCTAATAGTTTTGTGGCGGGAAAGCTTCATCAGCACTTGACACGCTGGGAGGAGCTAGCTCAAGCATCTCATTATGATAAATCTGAAGAAGTGCTAGCTTGGATACGTCATAAGGTGTCTATTTTCCCATATTGTCAGCATTTCAAAGGTGTTTTTAGAGGCGAACATTTTGACTCAGACTTAACTTGCTTTAATAATCTTAGTTTTTTAATATTCTTTTCATCCTATTCGTGCGCAACCAAAATGATTAGAGGAGTGATGGAGTTTTGGAGATGGGGGGTGTAAGGTTTGGGGTGTAGATTAGGGAATGGGTTAGAAAGGATTGGGTAAATTGGCAATGAGATTTGGTGCACTTCGATAATTTAGTTAGGAACAGGGGGAAGTGCATCGTACCCATATAGCACAGAAGTGGGAGACGGCCAGGTAACTGACGTCTGGAATCTCGTGCCAAAATTTTATCCCATTCCTTTATGCGATGCGACAATGGATGCAGTACTGAATAGATTACTATTTATACTGCATAAATTAGGAGCAGAGCATAAAAGACCAGCAATTGAGAATAATAAATCACTTGGACTCAACGACAGAAGATGAACAAGGGATTAGGTGCTTATAATCAAGTATGACAGGGGAAGGTGGTGATTGGTTGGCGATTCTTTACGCCCCCTCCCTACCCGCCCAAAAATCTCACTGTGTCCAGGGTCGGAGCGCCAAAATTTTATCCCATTCCTTTATGCGATGCGACAATGGATGCAGTACTGAATAGATTACTTTTTTACTACCTTTATTCAAAAATATACCGTATCCCTTAGCTTTACCTTAGCGTACTATAACACTGAATGTAGCAACCAATACCAATGTAATATTTTATTTATTCTTATACTTAAGTCTTTTCGGTGTCATTAATTGATCACTACTGTGCAGAAAGAGTGCTCGAACTGTTTCTGCAAATGCTATAGCCCCCCCCCCTCTACGCTGGTATTCCCTGCATGTGCATTTCTCTAATTAATGTTCAGTATAGCATTTTTATATCTCTTCACTTTAGAATTCAAAGCCGATTGTAACGAATGTGTCCACTTCTGTGTCTTGAATTACCATTGTGAAATGTGTTTGGAAACATCTTGTGTTGAGGAGAAATGTGCTTGTAACGCTGTCTTTAAGGGGGTTAGCATTTGTTTGTTGCCTCTTTCGTTCGTAACAAGTCTAGTCGTCAGGAAAATCAATATTTTGAACACGATATTTTGGGCGTTTTCAGTCTCAATCATAAGTTAATCAATCATACTATGAATTTCTTCCAGTGTAATAAAACGAGTGGTTGCAAAAGTGTCGTTTAATGGACAGAACAAAAGTTGTCTTGCAGATAAACCACCTTAAATACTCTTCTTTATACTCTTATGATATTAAAATTGATATAATGTAATCGTAGTGGTTCTAGTTTCATTAGTGGGAACTGTTAAATAAAATTCGCTTGATTACATTTTGTCTCCTAAACTATTGTTAATGTTATATTTCTTTAAGTTAAACTAGCCGCGGACAGGGACGAAAAACTTCAGCACGAATTCCCCAATTTTTGCGCCGGATTGGGCGAGGATAGGTTATGAGAAACCGAACCCCCTCTTTGCTTTTGTTTCTTGCCTTTCTTCTTCCCTCCATCACTTGACTCTCTTGCCGCCTGGCGCCTGGTAACTTTTTGCACCAGCTGCACTTTTTTCAAGCTCCCTTTTTCCTTGCCTTCCCAGTGCACCTGCTCACTCAACCTTATCCTCTTACTCCTCCTTCTTGCTTCATCGCCCCCATCGCCAGCTCTCCTCTCAGAACCGTACATAATTATAGCGGAGTGTGGGGGTTTCGATATCATCCATCTGGAAAAGTGAATTTTTTATATATTTATTTAAAATAGCTTCAAATTTAAAATAAATTCAGTGCATAATATTCAAGTTGACTCATTCAAGAGAGACGTAAGAATGTTATTTAATTTTGACTTATCCACCGTTTAAGCAAAACGGGCTTGATACAACCGGGGCTTTTTTTTATAGTCAATTAAATAACACGTTCGTCGTGATTTGTTTGCTGATGACTTTTAAGGTGTCGTATATCAATATTTCTGAAAATTAGTTCCTCCCACTTGTGTCCACAATTTCACGCCTTTGCCAGTCTCTGCTCGGTTTTTACTCAGCATTATGCACCATTTTGTTATTCGCCATTGACGAGTTAAGGTGATTTGGATTTCAGTCTAACATTAGCACTCGATGGCATTAACATGCAGCGACATTCGCGATCGAGTGACTATGCTATCGAGTGACTCGAGTTGTGCGCACATTTTTATCATTACACAATTGGAAAAGCTAATTTTCTCAAACGATCACAAAATTTCTTCTCAACTGCACTGTGTTCAAAGCCTAAAGTCCGAAAATTTTTGAGGGGCTGAAGCAAACAAATGGGTACCCTCAAAGACATTTGTCTCGGAGTTGAACCTGAAAGGATTGTTTCTCTCTCATTAAAGTTCCGACAGTTTTTGTTAGAAATTTCAAAGATTTAATATATTTTTTTAATATATTTTAGGAATCAATAATTTTCTTTCGCGAAGAGAAACGACAAAAAAATAATGTGAAAGCATTATTCATAAAATATGAGAACAATGCAGTAGAGCAATAGAGTAAGACAATTGGACGGATTTGTTTGCCCAGGGTACAACCCAGCTTTTATAGATCCCATGTTTTCAATCTTTACACTAGAAATACCATAGGTAGCCCAAGAATCAGGTTTTTGATGAAACAAGACACTCTTGCCAGTCTAAATATACACTGGCGGTCAAAAAGAACTGCTCAAATGTTGCTATCATCGTATGTAACAGGACACAGATTGAGACTGTAAATTTTCGACTTTATTACAAAGTCATCTTCAGACAGAATGAAATATAATACTTTACAACGCATATATATACAACACAGAGAGAGAGCGCACGTGTCAATCCAGCATGTAGGCGGAAGGCCGGTAAACCAAGCAGAGCGAAACATGATAAGGTTGTGAATAAAACTAAATATGTATGCTATATTTACAACAATATGTTAGATAGATTAATTTAAGGAAAGAAAGACCCGACAATTAAAATAGAGAGATTAAGTGAACAGTTGTAGTTCTTTGCTGGCTTTAAGTCCAGTGTTAAGGAAATTAAAGGTTTGTTGTGTTTTATTAAGAGTGCTTCAAGAAAGGCGAGAATATGATAGTTATTCGATTTAGTTATGTGTATAGAATTCTATAGTTATTGAAAACTAAGTTCTCAATAGGAGAAGGGTTATTCAAAGATAATGGTATATCGTTGAGTAGTGAGAACTGGTTTTGTTGTGTGGCTAAGAATTGAGCAAGCTCACACTCAGAGAAATGTTGGCCTACTGCACTAGAGGAGAGCCTAGTAGAATGCTCTTTCAAACGTACAGAAAGGCACCTTTGCGTCATGCCAATATAGGTTTTCCCGCAGCCAGGGCAAGCGACTTCGTATACTAAATTGCTACGAGATAAAGAAGGAAGTTTGTCTTTGTTAGAAACAAAATAAGACAACCTTTCAGTGTCGTAAATAGTGACGAATTTCACCGGTTTGGAAAGAAATCTTTGTATTTCATTGAGACAGGATTTAAGCAGAAAATCGCCCCGATTTCCGAGATAAGGTATACGGATCCAGATTTTGGGCGATAGATTATCATCCGCTTCATGAATAACCGTATTGACAACGGGAGTGGAATTTGGAAAATACTTAGTTTTGAGTTTATTTAGCGTAGAGTATATAACATTATTAGGATAACCATTCCAAGACATGAAAGATTTGATGATTTTAATTTGACTATTGAAAAGCTTTTCCGAACTACAAATTTCAAAAGCACGGTGGTAAAGGAATTTCACCCAAGCTGTTTTGCGGTAGAATGGCTCGAAACTAGAAAAATGTGAGTACTGACCAGTGTGAGTGTCTTTACGATAAACGTCAGTACCATCGACCGTGATTTTTATATCTAAAAAATGTGCGATACCATCGCGAAAAGTGTCAATCGTGAAATTGAGGTTAGGATCGAAACTATTAAACTTTGTTAAAACACCGGAAATATCGGAAGGCTTAATTAAGACAAGCGTATCATCAACATGTGTTTCTTTTGATGTTGAGTCTTTGTTTACTAATGTTCCCCTTTCCCGCACAGTCAACATCATTCTAGATCGAATTTACAAAGATAAATTGTTAGTAACCACTATGCAAAAACGCACTTTAAAGAAACTCATTTTGGATTGTTGCAACAAAACAGCCTTCTCCTTTGATGACCAAATTTATGTTCAAAAAGACGGCGTTTCTATGGGCTCATCACTAGGACCTGTCTTAGCTAATATCATACTAACGAAGTTGGAGAGATTAATAATTTCTGAATTAATTGCTGATAACACTATAAAATTTTACAAACGTTATGTTGATGATACGCTTGTTTTAATTAAGCCTTCCGATATTTCCGGTGTTTTAACAAAGTTTAATAGTTTCGATCCTAACCTCAATTTCACAGTTGACACTTTTCCCGATGGTATCGCACATTTTTTAGATATAAAAATCACGGTCGATGGTACTGACGTTTATCGTAAAGACACTCACACTGGTCAGTACTCACATTTTTCTAGTTTCGAGCCATTCTACCGCAAAACAGCTTGGGTGAAATTCCTTTACCACCAACACCGTGCTTTTAAAATTTGTAGTTCGGAAAAGCTTTTCAATAGTCAAATTAAAATCATCAAATCTTTCATGTCTTGGAATGGTTATCCTGATAATGTATATACTCTACGCTAAATAAACTCAAAACTAAGTATTTTCCAAATTCCACTCCCATTGTCAATACGGTTATTCATGAAGCGGATGATAAGCTGCGGGAAAACCTATATTGGCATGACGCAAAATGCGCCAGAGAGATTTTTTGAAAAAGAAAGCAAAAATGACTGGAGACACATTGATTTGGCAACAATATAAATCATTAAGGAACTCTACGAATAATGAAATTAAAAAAGTGAAAAGTCAATACTTTACTGATAACCTTGAGACCAACCAGAACAATCCAAAGTCAACTTGGAAACTTATTAATGAATTAAGCTCTCGTAATAATTCTAGTCATAAGACCATATCTAATATTACAATTGGCGAAGAAACAATAAATGCGCCTAAGGACATAGCCGAAATGTTTAATTCTCACTTTGCAAAAGTAGGTGAGAATTTAGCATCTGATATACCACCATCTGCTGTGGAACCGGAGGTTTATATTGAGCCAACTGAAACCACATTCTCATTGACACCCCCCACAATAAATACAGTTTGTAGTAAATTAAGAACGATTAACGAAAAGAAAGCATCAGGTCTGGATAAAATACCCTGCAAAAACTTTTAAAACTTGCAGCTGAAATCGTTGCCCCATCATTAACTCTAATATTTGATAAGATTATAACTACTGGCATATTCCCAACGGAATGGAAGTTAGCAAGAGTTACGCCGATTTTTAAGAAAGGTAGAAAAGATGATATGCATGGACAACTATCGACCAATATCCGTAATTTCATGTGTTGCTAAGATTTTTGAAAAACTGATTTTTGATCAGCTATATGAGTATTTAAATGCTAATAATTTGATATCCAAAATTCAATCCGGTTTTCGATCATTGCACAGTACATTAACTGCCTTATTAGAAGCAACGGACAAATGGTCAATCAACATAGATAATGGCCTACTCAATGGAGTGGTCTTTATCGACCTCAAAAAAGCATTTGATACCATTGATCACACCATTCTCTTACGGAAGTTAAGAATATATGGTGTTGACCAAAGCGGCATCAAACTCTTTGAATCATATCTAAGCAACCGTGGCCAAAGATGTTGCGTAAATGGTGAATTATCTGAGGCTGTTAAAATAAGTTGTGGTGTGCCTCAAGGTAGCAACTTGGGGCCACTATTGTTTTTAATTTACATTAACGATTTGCCTAATTGTCTGGAAAGAGCCTCTCCGAGAATGTTTGCTGATGATACCAATATAAGTATTGCGGCAAAATCTGTAACAGAGCTTGTCAATAATTAACTCTGAATTGAAAAATCTTAATCAATGGCTCATAGCTAACAAACTGAGTCTAAATGTCGCTAAAACGGAATTTATGATAATTGGATCTCGTCAACGGTTAATGATACACAATAATGAACAAATAAACATTGAAATTGACGGGAAGATAATCAAGAGAGTTAAAGATACGAAATCATTAGAATTACAAATTGATGAGCACCTAGTATGGGCGCGACACGTTGAAGGCATTTCCAAAAAGGTTGCGTCGGCAATTGGTGCTCTTAAAAGGATACGCCAGTTCATAGATACAAGCACTGCCCTCAAAATTTACGGAGCTTTGATTCAACCGTATTTTGATTATTGTAGTTCAGTTTGGGATGGTTTAAATATCACGTTAAATGATAAATTGCAAAAACTGCAAAATAGAGCAGTGAGGGTAATTACCAAATCTGGATACGATGCAAGTTCCAGCGACCTTTTCACTAAACTAGGTTGGGACAATCTTTCGACACGCCGGAAAAAACACAAGGCTGTAATAATGTTCAAAATTCTTAACGATTTAACACCGAATTATCTCCGTAATTTATTTGAATTCCACAGCACAGGATACAATTTGAGAAACTCTGAAAATGCTTTATTTGTACCAAAACCGCGAACAAATTATGCTAAACGAAGTTTTAGTTATAGTGGCGCGGTGTTGTGGAATGAGTTACCTCAAAATGTACGAGCATTATGCTCTCTTAACCAATTTAAAAGGGAGATTGACAACATTTTTTCCCTATAAAACAGACTCTCGCACGGCAATCTTGTAAATCAGTTTATATATCTGTATTTTAAATTGTATTGTATTGTGTTGTATTTAGTAATTTTGTCCCTAAATATCTAATGAATGTATATAATTATAGCCCACTTTTTATACTGTAGATTTTACCGTGCTTAAATAAAGTTTTGATTGATTGATTGATTGATTGCGTTTCTGTACGTTTGAAAGAGCATTCTACTAGGCTCTCCTCTAGTACAGTAGGCCAACATTTCTTTGAGCGTGGGCTTTCTCAATTCTTAGCCACACAGGCCCACACTACAAAACCAGTTCTCACTACTCAACGATATACCATTATCTTTGAATAACCCTTCTCCTATTGAGAACTTAGTTTTCAATAACTATAGAATTCTACACATAACTAAATCGAATAACTATCATATTCTCGCCTTTCTTGAAGCACTCTTAATCAAACACAACAAACCTTTCCTTAACACTGGACTTAAAGCCAGCAAAGAACTACAACTGTTCACTTAATCTCTCTATTTTAATTGTCGGGTCTTTCTTTCCTTAAATTAATCTATCTAACATATTGTTGTAAATATATAGCATACATATTTTATTTTATTCACAACCTTATCATGTTTCGCTCTGCTTAGTTTACTCCGCCTGCATGCTGGATTGACACGTGCGCTCTCTCTCTCTGTGTTGTATATATATGCGTTGTAAAGTATTGTATTTCATTCTGTCTGAAGATGACTTTGTAATAAAGTCGAAAATTTACAGTCTCAATCTGTGTCTTGTTTGAATTATATTTTGATTCTCAAGATGTCTTGTTTGTTCGGAATTTTCTTTTTACTTCACTTTTTTAAATTGTCGGCTGGTCATGGTTTTTGTATGTAACAGGAGTCGTCACAATCTATCTTTTATTGTACACTAGCGGCCAAAAAGAACTGTTTAGATACAAATTCATAAAAAAGAAGCGGATATAGGAGAGAGCTTCTTAGGCATTTTGGATAATTCTCTTATTCCAAGCAATGAAACGCGATTGTCAATATAATAGCTGATGTTTCACATTTTTCAGAAACAAACACGGTCGTAAAGGTGAAATGAAATCACCGTTCACCTGCTGCAGGCGTTGCATGCAGTTATAGTCATATAGACTTTAGTTAATAATAATACTTGAGTACAGCTAAACCTTCAAAACAGGAAAGATAATTTAAATCCCCAAAAACTTTAGTGTTTGAGGATTCGAATATTGTTTTTCGATTATTGAAATCTTGCAGTGATTGCAGTCCACGCTATAAAAGCTTCAAAGTGATATTTGTTATATCAATTAAATCTCCGAATTACACTTTCAAGAGCTCTTTTTGAAGTTAAAACGATGATGTAAAACCTTAAATAGTCGGTTAGGTCTTCGCAAAACGACATACCAAGTTCATAAAATGCATTCTTACTGGAAACACGAAATAAACAAAGTAGAACCTACCATCTCAAGCATTATAAAGTACGAGTTGTTCACCGCTTAACTTTTCCAGTTCTGATCGTATTTTAATTTTTTCGCAGCGTTTATATAATTTTGTTTGAACTTGCGGCTAAAGACAGGAATCCAGTCCGGGCTGTGATTTCTACTGCAGAGGGCAAATAATATTATATTTAAAAATAAACCTGTCCCTCACCGTAAACCCTAAAACTAACCAGAAGGTATTGTAGATTCATTTATTTCAAAATTGAAAAAGGTTTAAAAAAATCCCAAAAAATTTTGAAAAAAAAAAGACCATAGCAGGGATCGAACCGGGATATTCCGCACACAGGGAAAGCCGTATTTTAGCTATATTGATATTGCTCACGAACGAAAAAGAGATCAAACAGACGTGGTTACAAAGCTATACAATAATAAGCCGGATAGATTCCTGTCTTTAGCCGCAAGTTTTATTTGATCTGCATTTCATATTGTTTACAAGACATTTTTAAAAAAAATAATTTGCAAAATGACAGTTAAATTGCTGACATTTTTCATTGAAATACAAACATTTTGTCTTAGCCAATCAGCAAGTTGCTAATCACCAGTCCTTACTCGTTCAAATTTTGCGCGTGCGCACAAGTGCCATGACCATTGAACGTCCACGGTCCGTGACCTCTGGTCCATGACATAGAATTTGGACACCTTTGGATTCCGCTATGTTCTGTCACAATACTCGGGTGTAATTCCTAATCTCCGGGCGGAATTAGTACCCTCACACGGCGCTCCGCACCGGTTCGGGGACAAAGTAATTTTACATATGTTTTGATCAGGAAAGCATCAGAGGCTCGCTGCATTGTAGATAATAAAATTCGAACCTTCCGAAGTTTACTACAAAACAACGCTAAAATTACATGCGTGAGATTCAATAAATCGATATAAACGTAAAACGTAGAAATTAGACAAACATATCAAACTTTTTGCCATGATTTTGAACATTTGCTACCAAGTGGTGCCAAGCCCCCGCCGACGCAAAAATTGCGTAATTGTTGCGTAAAGAGGTATTAAAAGCAAAACAAGACAGACCAAGGCGCGATTCGCGTCCGCCAAAGCGTTTAATATACGAGTCTGGTGTATCCTCGAGTGCTGAAGTTGCAAAAAAGGTTAAAAAGGATAAAAATTTGTATGAGGTAGAAGTAACAGAAGTCGAGAAGGCACGGAAATTGGTGCGAATTCACAATAAAGGCTAGAGTGGAAAGTATGACTCGTGAATGGAGGCTATTCGGTGTTGAGCAAGAATCATATTTCCCCTTTGTGCGACAAGAGAGAATGCCAATACCTGACGCAGACTCCCTGGAGCAAAGAGCGGAATAATTTAAACATAAACTGTATACCGAAGTTAAAAGGAAGCTTTATTCCGGTTGACTTACTTGCTTATATACAATACAAAAACTCGGACGATTTGACGGATTTGTCCATCGAAATTTCTGCGCCGTTTTCGTTTATAGCCGCCGCTATCTGCACAGCGACAGCGAGAATACGGACAAAATATACCCCAACTTCCAGGGCATTTTGACGAGCCTAAACTCGATATTTCATTAAACAATTTTCTATCAGAATGTTGCCAGTTTCACGCTCTATTCAAATTTGGCGGAAACTATAGTCATAAACCTGCGCAGTTCGTGCTCATGTCCAATCTCCGAGTCTACGCAGCGCGCATAATAATAAACGTTAGTAAAATATTGCGCAATTGATCCAAAACAACTCAAAAATGACGAGCTTTAATTAACTCCAATTGCATATATAAAAATATATTCAAAACACGACCCATAACCTATATTTTAATATTCCAATGGAAACTCATGAGTAGCTGGCATGCAGAAACGGCAAGAAGCAAAAAACTACCAAATTTCCTCTTATATTGCGACAAATCTAGAGAAATATGACCCCGCGTAATACAGCTCAGTAAATACCCTTGTGTCTATATACCCTTTGGCGGCTTATTATTTTGCCGGATAAATACCGATATTACTACGTAACTATATTCTAGTTACGTAACAAATGTTTTAGAATTGAAGGCAAAATACCAATGCAAAGCAATGCAAAGAGTTCTTGGAGAGGTTTTTGTGAGATGCTATGGGTACCACAACAATACCCCGTGAAATTTATTAGTCTATCAATCTTGGCCCTTGGTGGTTTTGATAAGGACTCGTGCGGTTTCAAAGACATGCTCTAAGATATTACGTAAACAAGAAACCTGTGAAATACTTGATCCGGAAGATTACATTAATCTAGATCAAGAACTGGTTTTATAAACATCTAAATTGAGATTTATCATCATTAAATTGTGTGGCGGTGCCCTTTTTGGTCTAATGTGGTCCGTGTAAATTTGCAACCTCAAGAATAGGCAGGGCCGTAGCTACACAGCTTAAATGGAGGAGGAATATATCAATATATTAATGTTTACATATCATAGGAACAGTAGCGTATACAAATAATTTATAGAAATATTTCTAATTGTGAAAATAATTTAACACATATAGCAACAACATGTAGTATTTTTGTTTTGCTAAGTTACTAAGTGTTATTGGGAATATTATAATCTTTAAATAGAAGCAGATACTCTAGTCGCATGCGGGAATTGGCATGCACTCCTAGACAAAGTTCGAACTGTTCACTTGTCAAAACACTCAAAAGTTGATATAGCATTGACATATAAGCGAATATATGTACATTGCCACAATGAAAGAAGTATCAGGGCTTTATATATTTTCTATAGTATATTTCACAACTTTTTAGTGGGCCTTTATTGTAACACACACTTTCATAACTCAGCGGTTTATTAGAATTTATCTTTTCCCACTCTATACTCATATTTTATAATGCACACTACACATTTTTCACGTTTTATTTAAACGTTTTCACGGCTCTACCAAAACGTTTTTACGGCCAAAGCAAAACGTTTTTACAGCTCTACCAAAATGTTTTCACGGATCGGTCAAAACGTTTTCACGGATCGATGAAAATGTTTTCACGTTTTGAACAAACCGTTTAAACGCCAAGCAATAAAATTTAAACGGGCGTTTAAAATTTTTAAACGGCAACCGTTTTTGATTTTCACGGTTAGAAAACGGATAGCAAACGGTATTTCAGCCCGTTTTTTCAGACCGTTAATGTATGTTTTCCCGTGGAGGGTCACATTTGTACTACCACACCCAAACACAGGACAGTTCCTACGCGTGCGACCCATATTTAGATGATTGCTCAACAAATTCCTAATAATAATTGGCTCATTTTTTCGTGGGTCAGGTATTTTATTAGGCCCGTTTGGGCCCTATATGGCCTTATATGGCACTATTAGGCCCCATGGCAAGTGCCCGGACAATATGTTTAAAATATTTGTAAAATTGTTCTACTTAATTATATTGTTACAAGCGTTAATCCGTGTCTTAATTCATGCTCCAAGCATTGCGTTGTCCATAACACCAATATATATATCGCTCTAAAAATGTATACATTTTCACATTCGCCATACTCCCTTTTTCTTCCCATTGAGGAGTTTGGGCCTGAAATATCTCATTGAGCAGATGAGCATGTGCTCATGAGCATTTATGAGCACGTGCTCATAGGCCCGTTTGGGCCTTATATGGCACTATTATGCCCGATTGCCCGGCCGATTGCTGACTGGGGGTCCTAACCCGCGTATATGGACAAATATTCCATTAAACATTGGAAAATAAAAAAGTCCCCTGAGAACGTTCCTCTGCACCAGAGATACTGGGTCAACACTTTATTTAGTTTTTGGAGAAACATTGCAGTACATTTAGTTGAAACACGAGGGATTTGCAAGCACTCAACTCGGAACGACTGCGTTTTCAAGACGTCATACTAAAATGTACACTGGTCTTTCACGTGTACATCATGCGTTTGATGTATGTAGTGTTTATGGGCTGGGGTATTGTGTAGGAGTAAAAACCAAATTTTAGTGTGAATCATTTATTATTTCAAGTTGTTAAAAAGATAGTTTTTATCGTTAAGAGTACAGTTTTAACGGCAAGGTCTTTAAGAGTCTGCACACGTTCCATCGCCCAAAGGTTATGTATAACTGAATCGCGCGAGTATAGGCGAACATTTTTATTAAATAACTGTTGACATTAACATATCGTATGGGCGTCGGTTTAATGGAATATTTGTGCATATTCGCGGGTTAGGACGCCCAGTCAGCAATCGGGCCATCCGGCCTAATACAGTGCCATATAAGGCCAAATAGGGCCCAAACGGGCCTATGAGCACATGCTCATAAATACTCAATGAGATATTTCAGGCCCAAACTCCTCAATGGGAAGAAAAAGGGAGTATGGCGAATGCAAAAATGTATACATTTTTAGAGCGAAATATATATTGGTGTTATGGACAACGCGATGCTTGGAGCATAAATTAAGACACGGATTAGCGCTTGTAACAATATAATTAAGTAGAACAATTTTACAAATATTTCAAACAATCATATTGTCCGGGCACAACACTGTTTTCTTGTTTAGATCGTTTGACTTTGTCTTCCGTAAGCAGGAGTTTGCGTTGACAAGCCCGGACTTGTCCGGGTTAGGACGCCTAGTCAGCAATCGGGCCATGGGGCCTAATAGTGCCATATAAGGCCATATAGGACCCAAACGGGCCTAATAAAATACCTGGCCCACGAAAAAATGAGCCAATTATTTTTGTGGGTAGCCGCTGCGCATGCCCGGCTAACCACTATGTCAGAGTCGAAAGTGTCCGCGTAGCATGGAGGGATCTTCGGCACTCGTCGGTAATCACTCGGACAAATTGGCGCTGAAGGAAACACTCGAAACATTTCCGACGTTTAGTCAGATTTTATTCGAAGAGCTGCTTTGAGTTTTGGCAAATTTCTGTATAAGAGTCAAGGTAAAATCAACGTTGCATTATTTGCGTTAATTTTTGTCATTTCAATCGCTCATTTGTCCACTGCCGAGCAATTTTGATCACAACCAGATTATACGAGCGTACAATTCTTTAATACTGCGTGGCTTGTTTGCAAGTTTCATTGATAATATCTTATCACTGTGGTAATCAGTCTTACAATCAGTCAACATTGAATGCCATCATTCATCATTGATATAAACGTGTATTGCTTCAGTAGTAGTTACCAGGAAGGTATGTCCTAGGACCTAGATTTTCCTCCACATTATTTGAAAGCAATGAATTTGAATGGCACATTATTTGAATGGCACATAAACATTGTGATAGTATATAATTTGAACATACCATAAGCACATGTGATTCACTGTTCTTTTGACTCTTAATCAATTGTTTCTTGAGATATGGCAAGCAAAAACCTTGCTATTGTGCAGGTATTGAAGTTAGACCTTGCCATTGTGCAGGTATTGAAATTGAAACCAGCCATTGTGCAGGTATTGAAATTGAACCAGCCATTGTGAAGGTATTGAAATTGAAACCAGCCATCGTGCAGGTATTGAAATTGAAACCAGCCATTGTGCAGGTATTAAAATTAAAACCAGCCATTGTGAAGGTATTGAAATTGAAAACAGCCATTGTACAGGTATAAATAAAACGGCAGCCATTCTGCTCTTATATTCAAACAAAATATTAAGTTTAAGGCTACAAATATGTGCATCATTATTGAAGTTCATCGCTCCAGGATTGGTTCACACCACAATTTTCTAGACTGTCGAAACAGTTTCTGCGGTCTGAAAGGCAAGCTTTGGTATTAAATACTATTAATGTTTTATATTAATGTATTTTGCTTGTCATATCTTAACGGTATCCAGTGCAGTGATGATGATGACGACGATGATGATATGTTCTAAGTATCTTGAACCAGCTATCTCGTTGGAAAGAAAACTCATACCAAAATATCCCAGTCAGACTATATTGTCTCCTTTACCAAGCCGTCTACCCTTAAGTACACGGTTAAAACGACAAGAGAACAGTTTACAAGCCACGAGACAGTCATCATAAAGTATACAAAGAATATTTAAAAAATCAATTTTTAAAATGAACAGTCCTCGTGGTATTGAAAGAAATATTCTCAATGTTGTAACATGTGTAATTTGAGTAATAAATATAATAAATATTTATATATTTAATAAAATATATATAAAATATTTTTTAAATCGTTCGGTTCGCTCCGATTATCCATATGGCCGCTTGACGGAATTCCCATGGGTAATCTGTCTTCCTTGATGATGGATGGCTTCTTGATAGTGGTCGATTACTAAGTTCGCCAAGTGGAAATCTTTAGGGCGATAGCTGGATGTTTTTCTTCGAATAGTTGTTCTGCGTGACGTAGGCGACCACTAAATCGAAGTACTCTATTGCTGTTAATGTGGATAAAGGGATCGAGACTGTATAGGCTTGATTTCTTTAACGACTTCGATTGTTGTATAATTCTGATCTCGGCAGTTAAGGCGTCCATTTGTGCAGTCTTAATCATCAGATTTTCAGCCTGTTTTAATTCCATTACATATAGGTTTGTCAAAGGATGCATTAGGGTTGGAGGATTCGGTGAATTATTGGGGGTATGACTTCCTCCTCGCTGTTGCGCTTTGAATTGCTTAATTTTAGCCATCAGGCTAGCTAGAGCTCTGCGAAGTCTAGACCATATTGAAAAACGACTAAATTTTTTTTACCGCAGGCATTTTACTAGTTGAACTGTTGAACCTCAGAGGAATAGGACTGTGAATCCTCCTACGTCGATCGATTGAAAAAGCTTAATCTAATCCCTCTTTCCTATTGGCATGAAATGAAAGATATCGTCTTCTTCTACACATGGAAATCCGGGTTGTTCGAAGTTGATATCAACCAGTTCATTGCACAGTCTCTCCATCATTCCACTCGCTCGAGCTCCGGCAATCTGCTTCGTCCAAATCTGTGGAAAGCTTCTCTATTCAGAAACTCGTACTTTAACAAAATTATATTTTTATGCAATAATTTGACCTCAGAGATCAAATCATCCTCTACAGTTCCCATATTGAAATCTAAACTATATATTTATTATTCGAACAAACTGATCAATATCGTTCTTTAGGGTCAAACTGTTGTTCGTAAATGCATTTCCTATATAACTTTGTTTGTAACTTTATATGTATATGTATGTTAATATCGTAATAACTGTAGTAAATATGTAATAATGTCAATGTAATTTTTGGTGGGACTTAAATAGGAACTAACGTTCTGTTGTCGTTACCATCATTCATACGATTGTTAAGTTAATAGAATTAAAAAAATAAAAAAAGTAGTTCGACAAATTAGGGCAAACCTCGGGGTTATTTTTAAAGTGACTGCAGAAAAAATACGGAAAATACGGACCGTACAGGAATATTTATATCCGAAATACCAAAGACAATATCTTAAACAAAATTTCTTGGTATATTACACGTCAATTCATCAACAATCCCAATTGAAATGTTCGTATGAATGTGATCCATTTTACGACGTTTTATAGGAAAACTCGAGGGCCATTATTTATAAATGAATTAAATGCAAATTAGCGCACAGGCTACAGCCGTTCTTGTCACCAATTCCTGGTAATGCGTAAGATTTTTTGCTTAATTAATAACAAACACTTATTAAACAAATGAATAGCAACAGACCACGAGTCTGCATTAATTTAAAGGAAGATAAATATTGACTATAGTATTCAATGATTATAGTATTATATAAACATTGAGAATTTCCCTGTTGTCAATATCACTCAAATCACTATATCGGAATGCTTCGTTATCCTTACTTTATCTTTACTTTACTACATAATTTATCCAAGTTATTCCTTGCAGCTACGTGCAGGTAAAATATGCTTGTTGTGTTAATGCTCAACTTACACTAAAATACCTACTTTTTATTCCAGAAAAATCAAAAACGAATAAATTGTAGTAAAAAAGGGTGGTTTTTGAATGTCGAATATTATTACCGAGTATTATTGTTCAGTTCTGCGGCCTCTTTACCTACATTCCAAACATAATAATATTGGAAAAAATGTTTCCTTATCCCCATGTATGGCCAAAGTCACAGATGTTATTCTACACTGAAACAACAAACTTTAAATTCGCGTATATATAGACCAGAGAAACGGGTAAAAATACTGCTTCTGGACAACGAGCTAACGCGTTTCGAACCATGCAACAATTAAAATCACAACATCGACATTCCAAACGAGATTGGATGGGGTTGTTAATATCGTGAGAAGTTTTTAATGAGGTCATATAATACTCTTGAATGACTGTGTCAAAGACCACAGGTGACGGTAAGGTATTGATTAATTGAGAAGAATAGATATTATGTGGGAAATTAATCTGATTAAATGATCACTTCATATTCTTTTAATTATTTCAAGAATTTTTGTAGCTCCAATATCAGCCTGTCATGATCAGGATGCTCTTCATTCTATTTTCCCTTTTTTGAAGATTCAAAATACATTACTATATAGCTGCATGCATTGCCACTAAACAAAACATTCCTTGATATTATGATATGGTAATATAAGAACAAATCCCATACACCAGTATTAAAGAGCTGAATAAATGCTAAATTGCATGGTACCAGAAATTTAAAAGTTGTTTTTAGATTTTTTTCAAGAGAGAGAAAGTACCCAAATTGGGGGCAAAATTTTATATATTCATGTTCAGCATTTTTCGTTTCCTTTGTAATTGATTGTTTTTACGGTTTCCTAACTAATATTTTAAGGGTTCTCGACTTCTCACCAACTGAGATCTAATATTCTTTACACTGAACTCGAAATATTGAATGAATTGTTTTCTTCTCACTTGGTAACCCTGAGTGGGTGTTTTCTGTGTAATTATGTAATCTTGCACTTTGGGCTAGAACATTTTCGAAGAGAATGTTCGAATATGGGCAATGAGAAACCTATATATTCCTTGCCAAACCGTTTCGATCAACAAAGTAACTGTACACGACATCATATTGAAATCTTCATCAAAGTTGGTATTTTTCAAATATGAATTCGCTGTTGTTTCTTGTGCTTCTTATTTCTGTCACTCATGCAACAGGTATGCTAAAATATTAAATTGCATAATTCCTGAACTTCTACAGAGCAGATTCAGAACAGCTTATATTACTCGACACGTCAATTTTAGGTTTAATGAAAGGCGCATCAAATCATCCACCCTTGCTTAGAAGAGCGGGAATGAGTATGTTTCTTTTTTATTAACTATATATTTAAATATACCATATTCCTCGTGTTACGTATTCAGTCCTAAGACGAAAGTTTCATTCTTTATCAGTTCATTGTTATAGCACTTATGGTCTGATGGACTGTCGATTGAGGCTAATTAGAGGAAACTGATAATGCCAGTACTTACTGCTTTGCAATATTTAAAAATTCAGTGTAAGTTTTTGTTTCAATGCAGTACGTGCTAGCAGCACTGTTTAACTGTATCCTGATTGAGGTAATGCCCCTAGTGTTTCACTTTAAGTCGTCTTCGATGTCATTAGATCATTGCGGTACTGTTAGTCTGACTGATTGCTCTCACTGCTTCTGGTGATACTAGCCTGACTTGTTTAGTAATAGGGCCCGTCCCTTTCTTTTAATCTTATACTATTTTTTATATCTCCTTGCTGAAGATTTCGAAGCACTTTGTAAAGGTTGTGTCAATTTATGTTTCTCGAAATACCATTGTGAAATGTGTTGGAAAACATCTTGTGTTCAGGGGGATTGTACTTGTAAAGCTATCTTTCAAGGGGTATAGTATTTGTTTGCGATCTGTTTTATTCGTAAGAATTTTGAGAGTATCATACGAGTTGGCGTGCTACCCACGGCTTGCTAATGAAATTGAAAGAAAACGCTCCTTCATTACTCATTAGATTTTTGAACTTTTTGGGGAGTCTTACGGATTAAGTCATGTTAAACAATCAATTTATGAATTTCTTGCAGTGTCGTGTAACGAGTGGTTGTCGAAGTGTGGCTTAACGGGCATAGCTAAAGCTATTGATGCAATTGCTGAATATATATAAACGAGGTCTCCCAGACAAAATAATTATATATTTATTTGTCTTTATGCTCTTGTTATAGCTTTGATTGCATAAATAAACGAGATTTATTAATCACATTTTGTCTCACAAATTAGTATAAATATTATTCCTTTCCTAATAAAGGTCCGACTTCACCCGGATAGTGAACTGCATCTACTCGACTAGGGGAAACATAAACTGATTCGAGGCAACCTCGCATCCTGTCTCTTTCTTCTTTTACGTCATGCTTTGTGCTTTCAATTTCCGCCATCCTTCATTCGCTGCCCTTCTTTTTCCTTTCCCAGCACACCTCCTGCGCACTCCTTAAGCTGTTCGCCCTCTTCTCAAGCCTTATGGTTCATCACCTTCCCCCTTCCCGGGCCGCACAAAGAAGAAATAAGTTAGGGTGACACCCATTTGCAATCATTTGGATAAAGTGTAAATATGTATTAGGAATGGAAATCTTTCTATCCAAGTCCCAAGACGTGCTTGAGATCAGCATGCAGAGTTAAATACATATTATACGCTGATATAGTACTGTGCAGCGGAATTGCGATTTTACACCACTATTTCTAATGTCGTCAATCCTAAGGGATGAAGGTGCACGAACGAAAGTTTTTGCGATAAATACCAGAATAGAAGACCCCATAATTGTATTCTGATCGCCCTCGTATTGTCAGAAACTTCCTGAGACTTTTACATAGAAAAATGAAATAGAGGCGTTGGAAAAACGCTCCAGATTGTAAACCGCATGTTACGCCTGTATTGTAAAAGCTCACTCACACTCACACTCACACTTGAGTGCGATTCCAGTGAGCCTGCACACGCGTGGAACACTTGAAGTGTGAGTGAGAGTGGGGTGTGCATTGAAGTGTAAGTTATAGAGTGGAGTGTATGTGTGTGAATGGTCACTCAATGTGGCGACACTCATCCTTGAAAATGTTAGGCAGCTTTCTATTCAATGGCTCACTCGAATGCGACTTGCTTGCCCCGTAAAGACGGGTAAGTTTTCCTTCACAAAAGATTCTTGACCAGTTCACTTGCTCCTGTGTATGGCGAACAAGTTTTTCTTGACAAGTATATGATAATGTATTATGTCGAGTATATTTACGACCATATGATACAATGAGTATAGGGCCGAATCTCAAAACAAACAAAAATGATAAAACTTCCAAAAACCGCTCAATTTGGTCCAAGATATTGTTGCGCAGTCTGCTACTTATAAAGCTGGCATGACTAGCTTTTGAAAAAGGCTTCTTGTCAAGGAAAACTTGTCATTTTTTTCGCGTACACACAAGCAAATAAAACTTGTCTGTACGGGGGCTTAAGGTTTCATGTTGATCAGTAATTAATCATTGAAGGTATATAAACTATTTAAACTGTAGTTAGACTTGTCAATGCGTTCGTAAGACGTTATTCATAAGATGCCTTAAGATAGACAACATTCCTCGGAAATGAAAGGTCGCTCTCGACCGAATAAGTGCGGAAACACAAAGGTCTTTTAGGAAGTAAAAAGAACGATAACAAAGCAAGCAAGCGAAAAAAAAGAAGGGAAGCTTCATCCGATCAATTCAATTTCCAGTCTGGTGTCACAAACAAGGATTCAAAGTCCCGCAACAAAAAACAACTGGCGATGGAGAAGAGAGACACGTTAACTGGTGGTTGTCCTTCGTTGTCGAAACAAGACGATGAAGCTGCAGCTTTTGCTTTTATGGCTACGGCGCAAATACACAGCTTAACTATAATGTATTTGTTGTGACTACATTCCAGCTATATTTGAATAATTATTTGAATCACAAACTGAGCATAAAAAACAAGCGCTGTGTATAAAACTATTATAGTTGGTAAATTATTTAAATACCGGGTGTTGCGTCCCAACGTGGGGCAAAGTGTCAACTGAGAAGAACACGAAATAAGAATAACATTTTATTCGTTCGTACAAAGCCAAGGTGAAATTTTAAAAATCTATGGCTTTACTCCACTCCGATATATAAGTTTAGTTGTTAGCTCCAGCTCCGACCATACAAAAAAGGCTGCCAAGACGAAAATTGCTCTTTTTATATCCTAAGAGGGCCTGAGGCGAGTTAAAAAAGAGTTCTTACATCAAGTACATAACACTCCTCGCCCAAGGATGGTAAAACATCCTTGCTACAATGGTAAAACGTATAAAACATTCGATTATTGGGTATACATTAAAGTAACGAGTTCGCTAACTGGTCTGTGATAGACTTTTCTCTCTCCATTCTTTGAGATAACGATTTTTGCCTTTCTCACTTTTCCGTCTTCGCTTGGTATCGCTTCAACGACTCTTTCGAGGGGCCATTGGTTACGTGGACTTTGATCGCTCGTGATGACGATATCTCCTTTTCTTATAATTATTTGGCTGTTTATCGTTCCATTTCGTTCTCTTCTGCTGTTCTTGAAGGTATTCTCGTTTCCAACGTATCCAAAACTGATCGGCCAAGTATTGTGATCTTCGCCAGTGGCGACGTGAATAAAGATCCTCTGAGTAGGTACCCCCCCATACAATAACGGAAGTAATTAGTATTCAAAGGGTAGAACTAAGGGGTACTTCAGTGAACTCTCTATATATGGAAGGCTCGCTCTAGTACATTGCGTAATCTAAAAGTGAAGCCAAACATGGCGGATCATGAGGGCTGCTTGGGTACCGAACCAGACCTCCACGCACGAGCGGTCAAAATTCAATATGGCGGCAACGTGTAGGAGTTGAACTTGGTCAGTTTTGTTAACAAAGTTACACAACACAAATATACGGCATAAATTACCTCTTAGAAAGAATAACATTGCCAGGTAAGGTTGTAACAAATTTTATGTATTCATTATTAAAAATATCGTTTTTTAAAAACTTTGTAACGTCCGAAATGTGAGTTTTTTTATTTTTCGTCAAGTTTTATAATTCGTGTTTTGAATTTCCACGCGCGCATTGTACGCTTCGTGGAGGCAGGTTCGGTATCCAAGCAGCCTTCATGATCCGCCATGTTTGGCTTCACACTTTGAACTGGAGCGAGCCTTCCATATATATAGAGTTCACTGGGGTAATTAGTATTCAGAGGCTGATTTTGCCGAAGATATGCGTGGTCTCCACGCAGGGTGAGAGTGTGACGTAACTAAATGGTAATTAAGTAGACAGTAAGGATTTGCGAGAAAAATATTTTATTTGTCAAGTCACATTTAGTACGTCAACATTTTAATAGTATGTTTCTTTCCATAGCATTAGGACTTTTTTTTTAAAAGTTCGTTTTCTATGTATATGTTGTGCGATGCTTCCCACCGTTAGTTTATACTTTAATTCATATTTTATCTTAACATGTGTCAATATGTCTATAGCGAATACACGAGCGCCAAATTGTTTCCATGCATCATCAATTTTTATGCTATCAAGACAAGAACATCCATGATTTCATAACGTTTGTCAACGCGCACCAAATCATTCGAAAAAAGCGTTTGTTTGTAAATGTTTGACTTTCATCCCAGATATGTGTCCATCTTTCTTTTGCGAAACGCGTTTATGCATATATATATATATATATATATATATAATTAATTATATATATATATATATATATATATATATATATATATATATATATATATATATATATATATATATATCAAAATTTAGAAAGGTTTTTATAGCAAATCAAGAGTGCACAAGCCGAAGCGTGCTTTATTTAAATTTACTGAGATAGGTATGAGGAGCTACAAGCAATAGTAAATATGTAAGCAATAGTGATATGTTGTCCTGCTTGTAGCTCCTCATACTATCTCAGTAAATTTAAATAAAGCACGCTTCGGCTTGTGCACTCTTGATTTGCTATAACAACCTTTCTAAATTTTGATATTACGCACGCTTAGGCTTGTGCACTCTCGTTATAGTAAATTTTGTATGACAGCTCGCGACTGATTGTCCCGCTCATGTGAATAACACGTGAATGCGTGTTAGTAATAATCCCACATTGGTAATATAATACAATAGCATCACATCTTCATATCATGAATAAAATCTCTTTTTTGTTCGTGTGTTGGTTTCCTTCCTCCTTTTAAACCAGCCGTTGTCCAGTCCCAAGCCTGGAATGAGAAATCGGTGAGGGGAAGGAATATTATTGTATGTAGCTAAAGTGGAATTGATCATGGTAAGCAATAGTGATATGTTGTCCTGCTTGTAGCTCCTCATACTATCTCAGTAAATTTAAATAAAGCACGCTTCGGCTTGTGCACTCTTGATTTGCTATAACAACCTTTCTAAATTTTGATATTACGCACGCTTAAGCCTGGCGCACACTAGAGCTATCACCTTCGCAAAGTTTCACTCGTGACTGTTGGCGTAAGCAAGTTCCCCTAGTGTGCGGTGCCGTTTTGACACCTTTTCGTCACTCGCGCCATCAGCGCCGATTATTCAACATGTTGAATAATTTTTGGCACGAATGACTGTTTCCTCCATGTGTGCGCGCGTGAAAAGCTAACAGCTTGCAATACGAGGAAAATACGCATGCGTGTTCGCCTTCACATTCAAAATGGCGACGAATAGTGTGGTTGCAGAAGCAATGTTAGAAGACCAAATCGCGGATATCTGGCCTGAATATCCCTGTTTGTATGACGTTAGATGTCCGGACTTTAAAAACAGAGAATTGCTTGAACATTCATTTAAAGAAATCGCAGAAAAACTTGGACAAACTGGTAAGTGAAATCATAAATGCCTACACTATCCCTCCTAATTTTATATTAATCAGACTGTCGCATTTGATATTACGAACCATAATATATAAAACATTTCATTCCCCCAGTTGAATGGGTTAAAGCAAAGTTAAAGGCCCTGCGAAACAGCTACGTGAAAGCGAAAAAACCGGGACCGAGTGGAAGTGCGAGAAGAAACCCAACAAAAAGAACGACATGGTTGTTGGATAAGTTACAGTTCCTTGCTCCTCATGTGGCCATTAGGCCTTCTGTTTCAAGTCTAGACTCTGTAAGTATGCCCTTTATAATATACGGGTGATGTTAAAGCTACCACCCATTTTTATTTTACTAATAACAAAATATTACATATGTATAATGGACACCTAAAATATTATTTTACATCAGATAACTTTACAACCTAATTATATTGTCTTGCCATGGAACGGAACCACTATTGTTAAAATACTGAGTTAAAACTTCCCTCTGATGTTTTGCATTTCTTGGTGGATTGTGCATGGGGGTTGGTTGTAAACCATTTAAGATTGGATCATTTCTCCATGTTCCAGGTGACAATGTATGGTCTGCACTCTCAAAGTCTCCAGCTGCTGTGTAGTTGACTTTATTCTTGTCTACCATATAGTTGTGCAGACAACAAGCTGCTAATTATATCAGTCACCTTGTCTGGTGAGACCTTTATGGTTGTCAAAAAAACCCTCCATCTATGGGCCAGAATCCCAAATGCATTCTCAACAACTCTGCGAGCTCTTGATAATCTATAGTTGAAAATGCGTTTTTCTTTTTCCAAATTTCGATGTGGGTAAGGCTTCATCATTTGAGTTGTCATGGGAAAAGCATCATCAGCGACAATGTGATAATCAACTTTTGTAGATATTCC